>NC_041363.1:3518462-3645962 GCF_900634415.1 Cottoperca gobio
ATTATACTTTGACACGCCTACATCACTGTGTGTGTGTGTGTGTGTGTGTGTGTGTGTGTGTGTGTGTGTGTGTGTGTGTGTGTGTGTGTGTGTGTGTGTGTTATCCTCGGAAACTTCACAATCAATTTCTCTCGTGTAAAAGTAGCGGGCTGAGGGTTGTCAACTGATTTGACCCCGAATGCATCACCGTGGCCTCGCTTTAGTTTCCTGTTCTGTGAGGAGAAAGAGGCTAACGCTGGGAGACAGGAGAAGCTCTTCACATGTGTTTAAGAGCAGAGTGCTGAGCTGGCTGTGATAGTAGCCATTATAAGTTGAATAAAAAATAGCTTTTCTTTTTGTAGTGGGAGTTGAAGATTATGCACTGCAGCTCCAGTCACTTGGCGAAGGTAAGAAATCCCATATGATGCCTTTTTACAAAGAGACATAATCAGTGAGAATGACACCTGGCTTTTCCTTAATTCTAGCATTTAACATACAACACATCTTAAACTGTCCGTGTTTGCTGATTCTTCAGGAAACACGTTCCCTCATGGGTTAATAAATGCATGTATGAATAACTCTTCTCCTCACATCTCTACAGATTCTTGTTCTAATGACCACAGCCTTTATCTCCCTCATACCATCTGAAGGAAACAACTTTCTCAAGGGCAGCTGTGTTTTTATGCCTAAGGCGACATGAAACCTGCATGTGTGGGAAAACATTCCTTCGCGTCAATAGCATAAGTTTCCATGGATATAATTTCCTCCATGTTGTTGCTGATGGAGTGTGTTTCCCATGCGTAAGTGGTACTGTGAACCCCCCCGGTGTGCTGAGTGGACACCTGTCATCCACAGCTGAATCTGCAGTCTGGAGCTTTAAGTCTTTATCTCTGCCTTTCCCTGTAATATTTAGCAGCTTGGAGCTTTTAGTTTACAACCCGTCATCCAGCTAAACCCATAAAACAATCCAATCAAACGCCCAGCACAACACTGAGGCTTAGAGAAATCCAATGGCTTTCCTGGGCTATTGATCTTGCCCTCCAGAGCAAGGCCTCTCTATTGCTCAGAGGCTTTACAAGAGAGAAAGAAACACATCTTCACTGGTAAAAACAAAATGATGTTGATTTAGCTCTTTAAGAGGCATAAATGACCTTGTGATTATTAGATCATGAAGGGTCATGTAGCTCTGTGTGGGCCTGGAGAGATCTGGATATGAGACCTTCTTAAATCTAAAGGACTTATCTGTCTGTCAAAACATGTCATTGGCACAAGGAGGAGTTCAGCCTGCAGAAACGCTATGAAGACCGACCGGCTGTCCATCTATGACTTTTGCATCCTGGATTCACTGCATGCCAAGTGACACATGCACAACCAATAAAGATGCTCTGGATGTGTCCATGTGATAGCAGCAAATTGGAATTGTAGAAAACATGTTGTGTTGTTATTCACAGGGGCCTCAGTGGTGAACACTCATTTGCATGAAATTAATATGTGGACGGGGGAAGAAAATGGCTGAGCACTCAAATTAAACTCATTAGCAAGCCCAGCAGGGGCATTTGTTCCACAGCTATCAAGGAGTCCGAGGCTGCTTTTCATTATGTATTCTCTCCTAATGCTTCCAGTCTCTGTGTGGTTGCATGCGGAGCATTTAACTGGGACAGATGGGGAGAACGAAGCTTGAGATGAAAGTTCAAACCACATGCTTTAAGTGTTTGCTACATTGCTTTGTTTTCTGGACAAGAGAAATTGATTCAGAAATTGTGTCAATTTAGTAATTAGAAAAATACAAAGTGTAATTAGTGCTTTAAATGATAAGCTCTTTAATTGCTCAGCGATAAGTAGGATGTGGACCAGTGTGAGATATTTAAAAATCCAAGTATCCTTTTCATTTATTCTGCTTCCTTTCGTCATCCTAAGGCTGTGTGCTTAAGTTATACTTCACTGACAGATCAGTAGAAAGAAATCCTAACTTCAAGGACACCCTCAGCTTTCTTTGAACTCCCAAGACAGACAGGTGGTTGCTATTTAACACAAGTAATGTATGACATAAAGTCTGAGTGCTGTTATATTTCTCCCTGCTTATAATGATGATGCATGCATTTTATGGAGACCTGAGCTGCCTCTCTGCATCACTCTGAGCACCGCAGAGGAATGTCTGTATCAAAGTGTAAAAGGATCTCGGGCTCAGTTTGACAAATGTCTTGGCAGGATGCGCCCGCACGTTCTCAGCACATTCCTGTAAGGACAATGTCACTGTGAGAAGAGGAGAGTGATGTGCAAAGACAAGCACCTCTTTGCAGGCTGTGATACTCAGGGGATCGATCAAGGGCAACGCAGTCTTTTTTTTGGCTTTGGCTGCACTCTCGTCCACAGATCAATATTTATTTGTTTATGATGCTATGAAAGAAGCATTTTAACTTAGTGGTTCTTGTGGCCAAGGACCCAGTTCATCCATTTAAACAGTTTTATTCACTGATACAAATTAAATTACATGTGAGCTGTCTCCTGAATGTTCACTTGCTATAGTTCATTATATGGTTTAATGCAGAGTATCCTTTACAGCTCTAATCCCCCAAATGTTCTAACTGGCATATCAAAAAGGTTAGGCATATGTTCTGGTACCTATACCTGCACCTTTCAACTGTATATGTTTATGGAGACGCTTGAAAAACAAGTACAATAAATGTTTTTAGTGCAATTGTTGCAATCAGTGCAATCACGTGCAGGAATCAAGTCCAGTTAAACTTTTGTGAACTTTGAGATGCACATTTGCCCCGTTGACTCCAAAACAGAGGAAGCTATCAGAGCTTATGAGCTTATTAGCTGTGTTCTATCATTTCTTTGATGTTCCCAGAGTACAAACTGAAGCTCCACTAAAGAAGCACGTTCTGCAGACCAGTCCATGCTCCAACAGAAAATAATTAACTGTATGAATGTATTGTTTCGTTAGCAACCGAGCTAATGGGACGGTGAGTTCTTGCTAGCTGACAGCTTGAATCAAGAGGGGAGCAAATGACCAACACAGAGAAAATATAAAGAGGCTTGGAGGGCTTTGTGTGACGTCTATGTGACTGTGTTAGCTGGTAGATGTTTTAGCTACATTAATCAACCAGGTACCAGTCGTCCCTACGTCACAATGTGTTGTAAGATCATGTGGATGAACTTCGCTGTGACACTTTCTGCTCTGTCTTTACTCTGAACTGTAATTGTGGATTTAAATTGTGGCTACCACGGCTGCACAGGGACTTTAATCTTAGTTTAATCAGACCAAGAGCTGCGCTCTGCACTCTCTGCAATGAGTCAAATACATTCTCAGTGTCTACAAAACCATGCTGTGCTTTTCATTAGCAAGACTTCTACTGAGAAGTGTTCACTTTGGTCGCTTCTTGGTGGCTATTTGGTGGAGTTGTTTACTGGCAAATGTAAAAGCAGTTGGCAGGAGGGATGGCACTTTAAATATGAGACTATAATAACCATTGGCCCCCAGGGGATCGCATTGGGAGTGAGTTGTGGAAGTTCACTTTAAGTATCTCAGTATTTCTTTTGTTCGGGAATGAGTGTAAGATGGAGTGCGAGACATTGAGGCAGATGGGAACAGCCACTGTAGAAGGTGTTGAAGTTAAACCATATGGTAGAGTCGAGGAAGCTGGAGCTTAAAGTGAAACTGTCCATTTACTGTACATTCCCACTCTTACCATATGGACACAACATTTGGGTAGTGGCCACAAGGAAACATCAGGGACACAAGCAGCTAAATGTATTGCTTTCCTAAAAGGCATGTTCTGTCATGGAGGAGCTCAGTTAGCAGGGAGTTCTTTAAAGTGTAAAGCTCCGGAGGTCTATTACAAAAAGTGCTATGTGCAAATTTGGCAAATATGAATGTGCAAATTCAGCGAGGGGTGGGTGGAGGGGGTCGCCCTGTACGATTAACTATGTATTGAATAATTTAACTGCGCCTGGGGACAAATGATTTCTTGTAGATATTTCTGGTGGCTCGTGGCTGTGTGACGTGTGAAGCCCTCCTGAAGGAAGCAATTCACACTGTGGGTACAATGGATGGGACGGGTCACTTGTTATATCCAGAGGTATCCAGCACATCCCTGCAACACATCTGTGGTTTTCTTATCATTGTACTTGCTGTGCTAACCTCTCTTGACACTTTCCCATGTGACCATATCATAATACATCACTTCAAGAAGATTGTGGCTCATTAAGTCATTAAGCTTCCTGCGCAGGCATAACCTTTACATAGCGAAGAACTTAGTATGTGTTATCTATGACATTAAACACATGACATTTGATTAAAATGACTCCTGAATACGATCTTAGTGTGGGAAGACCCAGAACACACAGGATGTAAAAGCTACAGAATAGCTGTGCATGATATGTGCAAGATGACTCTTATAGCCACGAGTGAATTCAGTTGTATTTATGCCTTGAATATTATACATTGTTCCCTCAAAGGTCATATTATCTCCTCTATACATTCAGTTGATCAACACTAGCCACAGCAGGAACGACACAACAGTTTCATGACAATGTTAAGTTAATCTGCTTAAAAGAGACGCCGGCGACATCAAGGTTCAACGATAAAAAGGGCCTGGGTGAAATTCAATTGGATGAGATGAGTTGAGACGGTTGATATAGAGAGCTGTTGCACTGATGAAATGGATTCACTGTGACGGTTGAAGATAATGAGCTTTACTCAATCAGCTTGAGAGGGCATCCAGCGGCTGTTTCAATCGCTACCTCGCTGACGTTCGGGGGTCTATCGGGAATATTACAGACGGGCGGAGAGCTACCACAGTGTGCTGATGATTCCTTCCCTGGGAGACACAGCGCACACAGCGCACACAGCTCCGCTCCCCTCGGTGACATTTTGATGCTGTAATTGAGAAACCTTTGTGTTAATTCATTGTGGAGACGCTCAATATGTGTACAATATCAACACACAGACAGATTCAGCTCGACATTCTAACAACTACATTTTAAATAATGCCTGAATTCTACGTCACAACCTAGAACAACCTACAGTAATGTACATTTACACGCAGTCGGTTCAGCAATAGTCAGTTCCGTATTGCTTAATCTGATTTTGCAACACAGTGGAGCTTCAGGGTAATTTATTTCAGTCACATCCACTGCTATTTGTGTCCCAAGTGTGTTTGGTAGTTTGCAGTGCTAAATACATTCATGAAAAGATACTTTTTAAACATTAGATTTAGACTTCTTTGTGTGTTATAGACGCAATTTACAACGTCTCAAGCCTATTCCACGTATAGAACAAGCACGTCATACCAACATGTAGGCCACTCGTGCTCGCTGCACAGTGTGGGTGCACAGGATTAGCAGCAAATGCAAAACCTATCAAAGTGCGTCTCAGTGTTCTGACAGTGCAGAGAGCATATCTGTCACAAACGTTCATCCATGTGTGGGATGTGCAGCATCACAACAAGCAAACACAATAACACAACCTTAAGTTTGGGAGGAGACGACACATTTGGTTACCTTGTGATGAGCCAACTGGCTGCAGAACACCCACCATCCCTGAGACAAACCCCATCAATGCACTCAAACAGACCACAGATGGGAAATGATCTGGTAGTTCAATCTGGTACAAAGCATTTTAAGTCTTTTTTGGGATTAATGTATTTTTATACACTGTCACGACTGCAAACTCATTTAATAAAGTAAACCAAACTAAATCTGTGAAGTGTTTTAAGACTCATATTTAAAGCCCTGGTTCTTGGCAAGAATACATTGTACAATACTAATAATAACAATATGTATTCAGTGTAATAAAAGACAACTTTGAATATTCTATAATATCAATAAATAGCTGCTCTGTGTAACTCTTAGCAGCCCGTAGCCATGGACACAGACACGTAAGAGAATAAAGGAACACGAGGGATGCACAACAACGACCTGAGTCGTCTCTCTGCGGACCTTCTTACTCACTTTATTGTCATTTTGTGTTACTTTGTGTTCGTTTTGTGTCTCTTTCCAACAATAAATGTTAGGAATCACTTCATACTGATGTTCTGCTCCTAACCACCTCTCACCTTCTTCCTCTAGCAGGGGCAGCAGCGGTGCACAATCAGATTTGAAGGGGGGCCTGTGCCAGCCCCGGCCTCCCCTCTGGCCCGGCCGCTCATCTGTAAAGTTATTCTGTGAGTAAATCTACTTCTTCTCAAATGATTCTTACTTCCCTGTGATACACGACACTCGTATCCAGAGTAATCAAGCCGTAATTCCAGAGAAACATTTGAAGGTAATCTAATTGTAACTAAGTTATTCATGCTGAGATAAATGCGACATTTGCTAAACGGGCACAACAAAGCTCTTTCTTTTGGGTTTGAACGCCTACATTATTTACAGCTCTGCTTTTAAAGTATTCTGTTTGCCCACGGTGGTAGCAGCAAACAATTACCCTCTAAACATCCTGCACTCCTCCACAGAGAGGTAGCTGCACCGCGGCCATGATTTATACTGCATGCGAGGAGGTCATTTAAGGTTTTGCACAGTTTAATACAAACAGGACAGAGCCTGTTGATAGAATATACACCACACTGCTAATACATGCACTTAATGTCAGGTTCTACATATGCATTACATTGATCCATAATGCTTTATTATGGAAGAGGAAGCTTATTATAAATGTGTTTCTAATGTTTATGTGTGTGTGATGAACTACAGTAAGAGTGTAATCAGCTGCTTTTATAGGGTAACAACTCTATACAGTGAGCTAGTGGCACACTATAAATATATTGTAACTGTGTTGATAGTACTTTATGATTTTAAATGAACTCCCATAATGTCAGTGGCAAAATGATAGCCTTATTTTATTATCATTTATACTCACATTCTCTATTAAAGCCTGGTTTGACCACACGAGCTCCGTGCACTAAAAGCAGACTGTGGGCTGGAAAGAGCCAGAAAGGTTGTGTGGCGGTGTGAACCAGGCACACGCGGTGAAACAGAGTTTTTTGGAGTTTGGTGAGTAAAGCCAATCTGACCTGATCCTTCCCCAAGGGACTCATTCATCTCCACTTCAATTAGATCACTTCGTAGGGATAAAAAAAGATCAGTTCATGTGTTTCGTTATCATTTTAAATAGCATTTGCAAACCAAATGATTGAATTAAATAGAATTCAGGTCACTCGCTCGTAAGACCATCGAGCAGTCCTCCACATAAACTCTTCTTCAGGAGGCTCGCGAGCACTCAGCTGTACATGCTCCACCAATCAGTGTTGGCCTGCACGCTGCTCTTTGCAGTAGTGCTGGGCTGGAAACATCCAGGCCAGGGAAGCAGACAGGATTAGCAAACTGGTGAAAAAGACATGGCTCTGTTGGAGAGCTGAGCCAGGACACCCTGGAGGATGTGAACTGAACTGAACTCCATCTCAAAGTAAATAAGATGCACATGTGCACACCAAGCACGGCTCTAAATCCACAGATTCTTGTGTGCATGAAACAATCACAGTGAGACACATCCTGTCAGCAGCGCCACATGGTACGTTGATGCTTCGTGCAACAGAAAAGGTTTGTAACTTGTGTTCCACCGACATACGGCTGGTGTGCCGCTCTTGTTTTACTGTCATATGCTGATTTTTTAGCGACTGCTGTTCGGCACATTAAATCGTTACGATCACAGCCAGCTAATGATGATATCGATAATGAAATGTTTGTTGTAGCATTCAGTTTATTGATGAATTTTAAAATGTATTTGACCTTTTTGATCTGTAATGAAATAGCGTATTTTTTTTTATATATAATATTTTGTCAGGACGTACTTATTATATAGAAATGACATCTTTGCGATTGCTGACGCCGTTGCAGCCGGGGGTAAAAATGAACCCCCTGCCGGTTCTATTAGAACCACGATCCAACCACAGGACGTTCCAGGTAATGCTGGTTCTGTTATCTCTGGATTAAAGATTAAGGCCTTCACCATACCACCTCTCAACGAAAGTGACTCTTGGTTCCTGTTACTTTTATGTTGCTCATTGTTTTGAGCTCAATGACAAATTAAGATCTATCCTTCTATCACTTAATTTCGGCTGGGTACAAGCGGCTTCTCAGACGGGTGGCGTCTCCCTTAGAGATAGGGTGAGAAGCTCAGCCATCAGGAGAGACTCGGAGTAGAGCCGCTGCTGCTTTACATTGAAAGGATCCAGTTGAGTTGGGTTCATCTAGTAAGGAGCCACCTGGGCGCCTCCCTAGGGAGGTGTTCCAGGCACGTCCAGCTGGGAAGAGACCCCGGGGAAGACCCAGGACTCTGTGGAGAGATGATATCTCCTCACTGGGAACGCCTCGGGATCCCCCAGTGGGAGCTGGAGGATGTGGCCCGGAGAAGGGAAGATTGGGGTTCCTTACTGGAGCTGCTGCCCCCGCGACCCGACCCCGGATAAGAGCTAGACGATGGATGGATATCAGTTAGTTGCTCAGTGGGACATATAAATAATAATGGTGTTTGACATTCTGTGACATTTGCTTACCTCTCCAGTCATGATCTGTTCGCCGGTCCGAACACCTGAAGAGATAAAGAAGTCCAACCAGCACAGCGAAGTTCATTGTTACTTTTCTGTCAGCCAACACATTTGTTATTTCACTATAAAATATGACAGGATAGCAGGTCACACATGGACAAATCAATTATCTGTCATTCAATTTGACTCACATAACACATGGAACCTGCAAAATTACAGTTTTACCAACTGTGAATTAAGAAAGACTAAATCAACACCTGCAGCTTGTTGACAGCTAAAATTAATTTGAATCTTTCTGCGTGAAGTTTGCCCCCATTTCATAATTATACTGGAATAAAAACACAGTAGACCGGCAGCAGCACATTACTCTGCATTCTTTGGAAGCAAGACAACCTGTTTCAGAGGACGGGAACGTGCAACAGAAACATTTACTCCAGGATGAAGCAGCGAATAACGACCTGGAAGCAGTTGAACAGTGAACAGATTAGAGTGCATCCTCCGTAGGCTGTTAATCAAACACATTGGAATTAACTTACAATTGACTTTCTCAGCCTTCCGCATAAAATAAATGCCACTGCTGAAAAATGGAGTAAGCAACCAATCTGTAGTTCAAACATGGTTTGTCAGTCTGGGTGAAAAAAGAAACAACAGAAGAAGAAGCTTCATTTGGGTTTCAAGTAATGAGAGTCCATCTGAAACTATGATGATTCTCAACAACAATGGACGGCACATACACGGGACTCAATACCAGCAAAGATTGTTTGTGATTTCCTTTCATTGACGCCCTCCTTTAATAAACCCTTTTGGGTGCTGTGTATTTCAGATACAAAATAATTAGATTTTCACGACTAAAGCAAGTAATACTTGAATACTTCAAAATTCTTCAATGGCGTTAATTTTAATGGGGTTGTAAAGCAATTGTTATTCAAGAGCTCGTGTGATGATTCTCTTATTGAGCTTTTTACCACACCTGCAAAAGTGCTACACTTTTATTAGTTAGTCAATTAGGCACTTTTAGTGCCTAATTGACTATTATTGATTGATTGATTATTATTGCTGTGCGCCCGGGGATTTAAAGCAATAGTTTGACATGTTTTTTGCTGAGAGGTAAATAATAAGATCAATATCACTCTCATATCTGTGCAGTAAATATATGGCTACAGCCAGGTCTGCTTAATTTAGCATACGATCTAGGGACGGCAGAAACAGCTAGCCTGGCTCGTTCAGGTAACAATTAACAAACCCGCCAGCATCTTCCTGAAGTCTCGTCCTGTCTGAGGTTCCCAGGAAACCAGTAGGGATTTCAAGAAGTCCCCGCTCTTGTGCAAAATATAGCCTAGCATGTAAACCCTGTAACCATTTTTAGGTCGGGTCACACCAGAAAATGCCAAAGTGAAATGTATCCCGGCACCGTTAGCCATAGTTACGTCGGGACTATTCTCAGGGCTAGAAGTTGTTGAGCTATCTGCTAACATGCTAGTTAGCTGGGATATGCTAGCGCTAGTCACTCCCAAAGCGTCTTTCTATTTGTTCTGTACTTTGTAGTGTCTCTGCATGTTTTTTCTCAGGATTATACATCAATGTAATCAATAAAGTTTCATTGAAAAGGAACAAAGCTCTGGCCTTTACACTTCAGTTTGTGTATGGATATGATGTTTTATTGAGCTTTAGAAGTGCTGGCAAGCTGTTTTCTTCCGTTTCCAGTCTTAATGCTAAACTAATGCTTGTTCATCTGTCATGGAATAATCTGAAACATTAAGTCAAGTCAGAACAACAACAATCAGGGGAAGATTTTAGAACAAGATTTGCAGAGATGATGACATATTACACAGAAACATGTCAGACAAAAGTATTCCAGTAGTACAACCTGTAACGACTTACAGTACAGTTACACCACAGTACCCAATTACCTAATGTGCAAATCACAGCACATTAGAAGTGGAATACGCAGGCAATACTATTTATTATCGTATGTTTACAATGTCTTATGTTCATTTCTAGTGCGCAACATGAAGTGCACCAGCTTTAATGTCTACTGATTCTGGCTGGATGTTGTCTGCCTGATGGATCACCATCCGACTCCACTGGCTCACTGGTTACCATCATGGATCACTATCTGGCTACATTCTCATTATGGGTACTGTCATGGACCACTATCTTGTAATGCTCCAAAGACATCCACTGACAAATCAAAGCCACGAGCACATGAAATTAGCTTCAGTGTGTGTGTTGTGATTCTACATGATGCTGATGCCAAATAGACAAATTCCTGCTCGCTGATTTAGTTTTTAGAAGATAAAAAAACTTGTAGAGTTCGGATCCACAACTGCATTATCTGCCCCTCCACACACACCCAACCCCCAACCTCACTTTCTCTCTCGTTCTCTTTTTATGCCCTCTAATCAGCCATCAGGGAGGATGTGTGTGTGTGTGTGTGTGTGTGTGTGTGTGTGTGTGTGTGTGTGAGTGTGTGTGTGTGTGTGTGTGTGTGTGTGTGTGTGTGTGTGTGTGTGTGTGTGTGTGTGTGTGAGTGTGTGTGTGTGTGTGTGTGTGTGTGTGTGTGTGAGTGTGTGTGTGTGTGTGTGAGTGTGTGTGTTGAGGGAGTAGGAATGGAGCAATGCGAAGACGAGCAATAACCCGCAGTCCTTTGCACCCTCTTCAACCTCAGCCACCGCAATCCCCTGTGGCTTCTCCTCCCTCCAGACACACCTCCGCCACCCCATGGCCTTACATTCATTCAATCACCAGCACTCCCTCCCCTCCACTATACACCCACCCACATGCCCTCTCCACTGGCAGAGCCACATAATTATTTTCTCTGGTAGACATGCGTGCGTTTCTATCTTTAATTACAATTGGGCAAAAGTGGGCTTTAAGAGGAGGGACCTGCTGTGCTGCTTTGATGTCTGTTCCCTTCACTTTCCTCTTTGTCTTTCCTGGTAAACAGCAGAATGCTTACATGTCAAACCCCATTCTGACCACACAGCATCATATTCTCTCTGGCTATGAAGGGATGTAAAGCATCCAAAGCAGCTTGCAAATGCTTAGATCCGGGGCTGGTTCTCGGGCGGCATCGTTAGCTTAACGACGGTCAGCGTGTTGTTCTGCTGCGATCCAGGCTGGCCATCTGCATGCTTTGATCCCTGCTGCCAAAGACGACTTTGTTCTTTTTGGAGTGAACACTGGCTGCAGGGTTAAGTAAGTGTGTGAGAGAGTGTGGGCGTCAGTCTGCTCACACTGTATGTTTTGAGGAGTTTCTTCACTTAATGCATGCATGCTAAATTGCATTGTCTGAATAATACAGACAGTATTATAAGATCAAAGCTGCCATTACACAACACATGTATCTTGTTTTTCTAAATGTTCATGTAAAATATTCAGTGTTTCACTTAGAATGTTCTCCTGTCAGCATATGAAACAGCAATTAGATGTTCTTGAATAACGAACTGATAAAAATCTACCATAAATGAGCCACTCATTGATTTTGTGTATGCATGGTGGCTTGTTTGTGTGTGCGTGTCTGAGCTGACTGATTAGCAGCTCGCTCTTTGATTGCTGCTACGAGCCTGTGATTAGAGCATAGATGTTGGCTGCTGGCTCTTTTTGGCAAGAAAAAGATGAAAGAAAACTGGACTGAATCAGCGGCTTTGCGTCTGCCACCTTCTAGTGAGCGAGACCGTCCGAGTTCTGTCGCCGTCTCATCCCAACGAACACTTTGTTGTGTAAATAAAGCATCATAAGTGAGAGCTGAAACTTTTATTGACATCTATAGCTATTGTGTGAGTCGTGTCATGAAAACGAGGCCCTAATATCCTCCTGGTATTGGATATGGAAACAAAACAATTGAAATGTTGTCGACTACACTGGAAATAAGAGTCATTTTCAAATTCAGTTAAAAAGAAAAGTTTTTTGGGGAATAATAAGAACACAGTAGAGTCAGGCCCTAACTGTGTCTTTGTGCTCAGCTGAGCCAACTGTTTCCTGGCATTACCTTCATATTTGGCACACAAACATGAGAGTAGTATCAATCTTCTCATCTAGCTTTCAACAAGAAAACAAATAAGCTTATTTTCCAAAATGTCAAACTACAATTGATTCAATGGAAATCATATACAGGGCTTTTAACAAGTTTCAGAATTCCAGGAAGAAAATTAGTTGTCTCTGCAGCAGAGATATGGTGCGGGAGAAGGCCTACCTTGAGATGCAACCAAACAGTCGAGAACTGAGCCGAGGATTTGCTTGTAATTACAGCTGATTCCGCTTTAAAGGGTTTAACGTTGAGAGTGTAGAAATCTTAACAACGGTTCCATCAATTCACTTTAATGCGCCGATTTAATTAGCCAACGCATAGAGCTCCATGTATTTGTTTGTGTGTGTGTGTGTGTGTGTGTGTGTGTGTGTGTGCCTCTGACTGAGCTTGAATGTATGCTTCTGGGTGCATTTTAATAACATTTCTCTATTCTTTTGTAAATCCATCAATAGCTATTTTTTTCTCAGCATGAAATATCCGCATCCATTGTCTGTCCCAGAAATGGAAAACATAAACTGGAGGAAGGCTCAGAAGCCACGGAATATCAATCAGTCTGCAAACAAGTCGGAGGTGTCAGCAGAGTAATGTCTTTTGTTCGAGAAAGAGTCCATAGCTGGTGCACACAGGGATTTAAAACAATAATCTTTCCGGCATAATGACTAGGTAATATGGATAGTCCATTTATCTTTGATTAGATTTTTTGATGCAGGGATTCAGTCCCTTGACTCCCTGTTTCATTATTCTTTCTAATTACCTGCACCGATTCGCCCATCAAGCATCGGTACACTGGCAAGATGTAATTGCTTCTGCCATAAATCAAGAAACATTTGGGGGTGTCTCTGGAGAGCTCCTTCTCCATTAAAACAAACACATTGAAAAGCCAGGCTTATGTTCATATTGATAAATCCAATCATTCATTTTGACATTTTATATTTGATGTGCTCGGTCTCCAGCCTGATGTTTGGTAGTCCTTACACTGTTTGACAACATGTGTATGGAAGCGAAGCTGCTTCTGTCTTCGTCTCATTAACATCAAGATTAGACTTGTCCCCACTTGAGAAAAAAGCACTTTGCATTTGTGATTTGGTTTCCAGTGAGTGATGCGTTACGAGTCACAGATGTCTGCCAAGGTCAAGGATCACAGTTGTGTCTCAATGAGGCCTCGGCAAAAACAAAAACATGTACCAATCTGCCCGGAGCCACATATTCCAGTTTTCAGGGTTATTATTCTAATTTAGTTAAGACATTAGGCAAATCAACAGCTCCCGCAGCAGCACAGTGGGATAAAAGTGGCTGGAGGTGGAATGTGAATGAGCTAAGTTAAGGCAGACAGAACTGGGACTTAGCTGTTAGCCTGGGGGTCAAAGTGATAATGCATGAACTTAGCTGAGGCAGGCGAGCAGACAGCACTACATTAGTGACCATTGAGTGTCTTAGAGTGGGTGGTTTCTTCTGAAAGCGACACAGCTGATCAGGCACAAACATGGATTATTATCAGCTACACGGGTACCACTGTTCCCGCTGCATCATATTTGTCAGGAAGCTTTTTCCTTTCTTTTCACAAAGTTGACAGGGACCTTGATATATCTTGTGTGAATTAGATTGTTTGTGTTTATGCCAAACCGTTATGCATATTAGGCAGTGTGAATACAAATGCAATTTTTTCTCTGAGGAACAAACAACCTTGTGTTCTTTGGATGAAAGCTGCTGCGACCAAAGGTTGCTTTTATAATAACATTTTTAGGTGTTGCATTTGTTTTTGGGCTAGCAACTCTTAGTTTGCCTTATAGCCTACTGAATAGAAATTACTTTACTTTTAAAGACACCACAAAGTCTTTTTTTCATTAGATCCAATGAACACAGGAGGACATTTTATATTCTAATAGAATGGCAAGGGCACAAGTTGGCATTCGATTGCTTGAAACTTGCATGAAATGTTAAAAGAACACGATACTACTGCAGCGAAACAACTGATGAGAAGTTATTTTGATCTCTCAGTCCGCTGATAAATGTAGTTCTGCATAGCGGTGGATGTGTGTGTGATCTGTTGACTTCTGGCTGTCCTTGCTTAATAGCATCTTGTCTGAACAAATTCACTCTGCCCGGCCACTTCGGCCTCTTGTGAACCGAACAGTGAAGAGTGGCTTCAACTGATGAGAACGCCCTGTGTACTGAAATCACTGGAGTGTAGCAAAGTAAGTGGTCCCCAAAAAAAGCACTCACTACCTTGTTTTTCTTTACAGTAGTTAATATTCTCTTTGGGGTCAAGGCTTGTCTAGGTATTCTACCTTCCTGTATTTACTGCATGTGTAGTATATCAAGTTTTAAAGCGGCACCAATCAATATTCTTCAGTGCAAACTGTGGTGAACATAGTGGAGGCTTTAGCTGCGGATGAGCCAGACATGTTTCCAAAACAGAGCCACAAGAGTGAATATTGCACATTCATCAGGTGTCCTGAAACACAACTCCAAATTAATTCATATGGTGCCCCATATCTGATCTTATGTGTAAGATGCTAACACCAGCCAATAACCCAAAAGGAGAATCTTTTATTTCCTCTCATTAATTTTCTCTTATGTGGAACAACTTCCTGAGACATCATGACTCCTTCTCCTTCTCGTCTTCTAACATGGGCCCATGTCCCGCACCTTGGCTTGCTGTCCCAGCTAGCACACATCTACTGAGCGAAAGGTTCAGTGCTAATTTGATTTTGCAGGCTACATAGCAAATACGCTAGTTAGCTAGCACATTTAGCATCTTAAAATCTTACAGAAAAATGTCAGGATGTGTTTGTCTCCATGATAAATGTAATGGTCTTTATTCTTCAATAGAAGAAGAAGACGGTACTTGTCCTTGGCTTATAAGCTACACAGTTCACGTTTGCACTCAGAGGCTGGCAAGCTAAAGGAGCGTTTTGGATTTATGTCCAAATGCCTTTCTATGATAAGAACATTTACTTATTTCTGACTGCAGAAAGGAACATATGTTATCATGATGAACAGAACTACTTTAGGTACATCTGTTAACATTATCAACACGCTCATATTTGTGGTTAATACATGGCACACTTATTCATACACACATTGTGAGTGTCTTCCACTCCAGGGTAGTCAGTGTGGAAGCTACTACTTAATGTTTCCTGCGAGCACAGATCTGGTGAACTCATGGCTGTAGATGCTGCAGCAGTACTCGACTCCCACAGTTCCATCCAGCCTGCGTCCTCCCACTGAATATGTTCAAGTGGCTTATGTGGAAACACTCAGTGGGATGACTAAGGTGCGCTGGCAGTGACCCAGGTTAATATGGTTAAAACACTTGAGTGTCTGCAGTGACAGGGGCAGGCAGCAGGGTGCTGGATGCAGAAAGCAGAACAGAAGTCTTCTGAGTGTTATAGAGGAGCGCGGTGGGGGGGCAGTGATACTGTGGCTGCTGTACAAGCAGCTGTGCTGAGGCCTGCATGGTGGCTGAGGTGGCTCTAACAGTCATTTCCCCACAGTCAGTCTGTTTCTGCAGACCTTGGATTAAATCAGCAACTTTTGTAATGGGGCTCATGTGCAGCAGGAATCCTAATTAAACACTTCACACAAAGCCACTTATTTCAAACGTAATTGTCATACAGAGCGGAGGGCTGGAGACGAGGCACATGGGCTACAATCAGTAAAACACAAAGGGTTGATGATAAATGCAGAGTATCATCACATCACAGAGAACAGTATGGTGTTTGGGTGGAACGTAAAAGTCACATTTAACCATGTGTGTGATTGCAGAGACTTTGTACAATGTTTGGACCACAGACGCTCTCAATGCTCGAGCATGTTAAGTTTGTGTTTTGATATAAATGATAGGTTTGTGCACTTTGCATGTAGCACACTCAACATCACAGTGCACTACTTCGCTCCAACAATAATAAAGACTCTTTGAACCTGCTCTCAGAAAAGCAGAATTGACTTGAAGACGTACACCATCAAGGCATTTAAAGAGATACCAGGATTCTTACAAGATCACGTTTGTACCAGACGCCCTCTGACAAAGACCTGCGCAGTCTAAAAAGGTTTTTGACAGTTACAGCCAGCGTCTGGAGCAGCAAACAAAATAAAGAGTATAAACCTGAGCTCCTCTGGTGGGTGTGAAGTGGGATCAAAGTGCTTTGGGAAGCCTGTGCCATGTCTGGGTTTGCTTAATCAAGTAAAAGTACACAGCGAGAATAAATCACTTTGTACGTGATTTATATATTTCATTTGGAATTGGAGAAGTGATTTGAAGTGGCTGCTCATGTTTTAAACTATTAGTACATGGCTATCTATGCTCTATACCTCCCATGTCCTTAAAGATATTTGCTTTTAGTTGTGGGGTTTCTGCTGCACTTCACAGAGACCAGTCACCACCAGTCACCAGCGTGGGCTGCAATGTGAGGCGGATTGTCTGTAGAAAAGTTCAACTTCTGTTCTGAAGGTGGTTCAAACAGAAATATAAAGTAATGCTTCCTCTTTTCCCAATGGGTTTGATTAAAAATAGGCTATTTAGTCAGTGCAGAATAGATTTCTTAGTTCTAATGTGATGGAGTTGAAGCTCCATCCAAGCATGTGATGAGTGAAACGATGATTACACTCCTGAGGTTGACCATGCATGTATGCAGGGCCAGTTGCACAGCATGCAAATTAAATCCTATATGCGACATACATGTGCAGCGCTAAAGCTGTAAACTGCTCCTGGCAGTGGCGTTCGAGTTGAGATGGAAACTGTTAACCTTCACATTACGGATCAAATAGCAAAGAAATATGTTAACACATTTTCACAGTTCACTAACTGATACGGGGGAGAAGGCTGCTCTACCAACTGGAAGTATTAGCTGCGTTCATAGTCGTGCTGTTTTTTTTATCCTGCCCAACACAGCTCCTGAATATTCATGATTGAGACTCTAAACGTCAGGACGCAGCGGCGGCGCTTCCTTCCCTAACAGAGAGTGGAGAGGCGGGGAGGAGAGACAGCATGCCAGAGCCCGGCTGCATCTCCGCATCTGAGGGCAAATCTGCTCTCACCATAATTAGCCAACGCATAGAGCTCCATGTATTTGTTTGTGTGTGTGTGTGTGTGTGTGTGTGTGTGTGTGCCTCTGACTGAGCTTGAATGTATGCTTCTGGGTGCATTTTAATAACATTTCTCTATTCTTTGTAAATCCATCAATAGCTATTTTTTTCTCAGCATGAAATATCCGCATCCATTGTCTGTCCCAGAAATGGAAAACATAAACTGGAGGAAGGCTCAGAAGCCACGGAATATCAATCAGTCTGCAAACAAGTCGGAGGTGTCAGCAGAGTAATGTCTTTTGTTCGAGAAAGAGTCCATAGCTGGTGCACACAGGGATTTAAAACAATAATCTTTCGGCATAATGACTAGGTAATATGGATAGTCCATTTATCTTTGATTAGATTTTTTGATGCAGGGATTCAGTCCCTTGACTCCCTGTTTCATTATTCTTTCTAATTACCTCACCATTCGCCCATCAAGCATCGGTACACTGGCAAGATGTAATTGCTTCTGCCATAAATCAAAAACATTGGGGGTGTCTCTGGAGAGCTCCTTCTCCATTAAAACAAACACATTGAAAAGCCAGGCTTATGTTCATATTGAAAATCCAATCATTCATTTTGACATTTTATATTTGATGTGCTCGGTCTCCAGCCTGATGTTTGGTAGTCCTTACACTGTTTGACAACATGTGTATGGAACGAAGCTGCTTCTGTCTTCGTCTCATTAACATCAGATTAGACTTGTCCCCACTTGAGAAAAAAGCACTTTGCATTTGTGATTTGGTTTCCAGTGAGTGATGCGTTACGAGTCACAGATGTCTGCCAAGGTCAAGGATCACGTTGTGTCTCAATGAGGCCTCGGCAAAAACAAAAACATGTACCAATCTGCCCGGAGCCACATATTCCAGTTTTCAGGGTTATTATTCTAATTTAGTTAAGACATTAGGCAAATCAACACTCCCGCAGCAGCACAGTGGGATAAAAGTGGCTGGAGGTGGAATGTGAATGAGCTAAGTTAAGGCAGACAGAACTGGGACTTAGCTGTTCCTGGGGGCAAAGTGATAATGCATGAACTTAGCTGAGGCAGGCGAGCAGCACAGCACTACATTAGTGACCATTGAGTGTGTCTTAGAGTGGTGGTTTCTTCTGAAAGCGACACAGCTGACAGGCACAAACATGGATTATTATCAGCTACACGGGTACCACTGTTCCCGCTGCATCATATTTGTCAGGAAGCTTTTTCCTTTCTTTTCACAAAGTTGACAGGGACCTTGATATATCTTGTGTGAATTAATTGTTTGTGTTTATGCCAAACCGTTATGCATATTAGGCAGTGTGAATACAAATGCAATTTTTTCTCTGAGGAACAAACAACCTTGTGTTCTTTGGATGAAAGCTGCTGCGACCAAAGTTTGTTTTTATAATAACATTTTTAGGTGTTGCATTGTTTTGGGCTAGCAACTCTTAGTTTGCCTTATAGCCTACTGAATAAAATTACTTTACTTTTAAAGACACCACAAAGTCTTTTTTTCATTAGATCCAATGAACACAGGAGGACATTTTATATTCAATAGAATGGCAAGGGCACAAGTTGGCATTCGATTGCTTGAAACTTGCATGAAATGTTAAAAGAACACGATACTACTGCAGCGAAACAACTGATGAGAATTTATTTTGATCTCTCAGTCCGCTGATAAATGTAGTCTGCATAGCGGTGGATGTGTGTGTGATCTGTTGACTTCTGGCTGTCCTTGCTTAATAGCATCTTGTCTGAACAAATTCACTCTGCCCCCACTTCGGCCTCTTGTGAACCGAACGAGTGAAGAGTGGCTTCAACTGATGAGAACGCCCTGTGTACTGAAATCACTGGAGTGTAGCAAAGTAAGTGGTCCCCAAAAAAGCACTCACTCCCTGTTTTTCTTTACAGTAGTTAATATTCTCTTTGGGGTCAAGGCTTGTCTAGGTATTCTACCTTCCTGTATTTACTGCATGTGTAGTATATCAAGTTTTAAGGCGGCACCAATCAATATTCTTCATGCAAACTGTGGTGAACATAGTGGAGGCTTTAGCTGCGGATGAGCCAGACATTTTTCCAAAACAGAGCCACAAGAGTGAATATTGCACATTCATCAGGTGTCCTGAAACACAACTCCAAATTAATTCATATGGTGCCCATATCTGATCTTATGTGAAGATGCTAACACCAGCCAATAACCCAAAAGGAGAATCTTTTAGTCAGAACAACAACAATCAGGGGAAGATTTTAGAACAAGATTTGCATAGATGATGACATATTACACAGAAACATGTCAGACAAAAGTATTCCAGTAGTACAACCTGTAACGACTTACAGTACAGTTACACCACAGTACCCAATTACCTAATGTGCAAATCACAGCACATTAGAAGTGGAATACGCAGGCAATACTATTTATTATCGTATGTTTACAATGTCTTATGTTCATTTCTAGTGCGCAACATGAAGTGCACCAGCTTTAATGTCTACTGATTCTGGCTGGATGTTGTCTGCCTGATGGATCACCATCCGACTCCACTGGCTCACTGGTTACCATCATGGATCACTATCTGGCTACATTCTCATTATGGGTACTGTCATGGACCACTATCTTGTAATGCTCCAAAGACATCCACTGACAAATCAAAGCCACGAGCACATGAAATTAGCTTCAGTGTGTGTGTTGTGATTCTACATGATGCTGATGCCAAATAGACAAATTCCTGCTCGCTGATTTAGTTTTTAGAAGATAAAAAAACTTGTAGAGTTCGGATCCACAACTGCATTATCTGCCCCTCCACACACACCCAACCCCCAACCTCACTTTCTCTCTCGTTCTCTTTTTATGCCCTCTAATCAGCCATCAGGGAGGATGTGTGTGTGTGTGTGTGTGTGTGTGTGTGTGTGTGTGTGTGAGTGTGTGTGTGTGTGTGTGTGTGTGTGTGTGTGTGTGTGTGTGTGTGTGTGTGTGTGTGTGTGTGAGTGTGTGTGTGTGTGTGTGTGTGTGTGTGTGTGAGTGTGTGTGTGTGTGTGTGAGTGTGTGTGTTGAGGGAGTAGGAATGGAGCAATGCGAAGACGAGCAATAACCCGCAGTCCTTTGCACCCCTCTTCAACCTCAGCCACCGCAATCCCCTGTGGCTTCTCCTCCCTCCAGACACACCTCCGCCACCCCATGGCCTTACATTCATTCAATCACCAGCACTCCCTCCCCTCCACTATACACCCACCCACATGCCCTCTCCACTGGCAGAGCCACATAATTATTTTCTCTGGTAGACATGCGTGCGTTTCTATCTTTAATTACAATTGGGCAAAAGTGGGCTTTAAGAGGAGGGACCTGCTGTGCTGCTTTGATGTCTGTTCCCTTCACTTTCCTCTTTGTCTTTCCTGGTAAACAGCAGAATGCTTACATGTCAAACCCCATTCTGACCACACAGCATCATATTCTCTCTGGCTATGAAGGGATGTAAAGCATCCAAAGCAGCTTGCAAATGCTTAGATCCGGGGCTGGTTCTCGGGCGGCATCGTTAGCTTAACGACGGTCAGCGTGTTGTTCTGCTGCGATCCAGGCTGGCCATCTGCATGCTTTGATCCCTGCTGCCAAAGACGACTTTGTTCTTTTTGGAGTGAACACTGGCTGCAGGGTTAAGTAAGTGTGTGAGAGAGTGTGGGCGTCAGTCTGCTCACACTGTATGTTTTGAGGAGTTTCTTCACTTAATGCATGCATGCTAAATTGCATTGTCTGAATAATACAGACAGTATTATAAGATCAAAGCTGCCATTACACAACACATGTATCTTGTTTTTCTAAATGTTCATGTAAAATATTCAGTGTTTCACTTAGAATGTTCTCCTGTCAGCATATGAAACAGCAATTAGATGTTCTTGAATAACGAACTGATAAAAATCTACCATAAATGAGCCACTCATTGATTTTGTGTATGCATGGTGGCTTGTTTGTGTGTGCGTGTCTGAGCTGACTGATTAGCAGCTCGCTCTTTGATTGCTGCTACGAGCCTGTGATTAGAGCATAGATGTTGGCTGCTGGCTCTTTTTGGCAAGAAAAAGATGAAAGAAAACTGGACTGAATCAGCGGCTTTGCGTCTGCCACCTTCTAGTGAGCGAGACCGTCCGAGTTCTGTCGCCGTCTCATCCCAACGAACACTTTGTTGTGTAAATAAAGCATCATAAGTGAGAGCTGAAACTTTTATTGACATCTATAGCTATTGTGTGAGTCGTGTCATGAAAACGAGGCCCTAATATCCTCCTGGTATTGGATATGGAAACAAAACAATTGAAATGTTGTCGACTACACTGGAAATAAGAGTCATTTTCAAATTCAGTTAAAAAGAAAAGTTTTTTGGGGAATAATAAGAACACAGTAGAGTCAGGCCCTAACTGTGTCTTTGTGCTCAGCTGAGCCAACTGTTTCCTGGCATTACCTTCATATTTGGCACACAAACATGAGAGTAGTATCAATCTTCTCATCTAGCTTTCAACAAGAAAACAAATAAGCTTATTTTCCAAAATGTCAAACTACAATTGATTCAATGGAAATCATATACAGGGCTTTTAACAAGTTTCAGAATTCCAGGAAGAAAATTAGTTGTCTCTGCAGCAGAGATATGGTGCGGGAGAAGGCCTACCTTGAGATGCAACCAAACAGTCGAGAACTGAGCCGAGGATTTGCTTGTAATTACAGCTGATTCCGCTTTAAAGGGTTTAACGTTGAGAGTGTAGAAATCTTAACAACGGTTCCATCAATTCACTTTAATGCGCCGATTTAATTAGCCAACGCATAGAGCTCCATGTATTTGTTTGTGTGTGTGTGTGTGTGTGTGTGTGTGTGTGTGTGCCTCTGACTGAGCTTGAATGTATGCTTCTGGGTGCATTTTAATAACATTTCTCTATTCTTTTGTAAATCCATCAATAGCTATTTTTTTCTCAGCATGAAATATCCGCATCCATTGTCTGTCCCAGAAATGGAAAACATAAACTGGAGGAAGGCTCAGAAGCCACGGAATATCAATCAGTCTGCAAACAAGTCGGAGGTGTCAGCAGAGTAATGTCTTTTGTTCGAGAAAGAGTCCATAGCTGGTGCACACAGGGATTTAAAACAATAATCTTTCCGGCATAATGACTAGGTAATATGGATAGTCCATTTATCTTTGATTAGATTTTTTGATGCAGGGATTCAGTCCCTTGACTCCCTGTTTCATTATTCTTTCTAATTACCTGCACCGATTCGCCCATCAAGCATCGGTACACTGGCAAGATGTAATTGCTTCTGCCATAAATCAAGAAACATTTGGGGGTGTCTCTGGAGAGCTCCTTCTCCATTAAAACAAACACATTGAAAAGCCAGGCTTATGTTCATATTGATAAATCCAATCATTCATTTTGACATTTTATATTTGATGTGCTCGGTCTCCAGCCTGATGTTTGGTAGTCCTTACACTGTTTGACAACATGTGTATGGAAGCGAAGCTGCTTCTGTCTTCGTCTCATTAACATCAAGATTAGACTTGTCCCCACTTGAGAAAAAAGCACTTTGCATTTGTGATTTGGTTTCCAGTGAGTGATGCGTTACGAGTCACAGATGTCTGCCAAGGTCAAGGATCACATTGTGTCTCAATGAGGCCTCGGCAAAAACAAAAACATGTACCAATCTGCCCGGAGCCACATATTCCAGTTTTCAGGGTTATTATTCTAATTTAGTTAAGACATTAGGCAAATCAACAGCTCCCGCAGCAGCACAGTGGGATAAAAGTGGCTGGAGGTGGAATGTGAATGAGCTAAGTTAAGGCAGACAGAACTGGGACTTAGCTGTTAGCCTGGGGGTCAAAGTGATAATGCATGAACTTAGCTGAGGCAGGCGAGCAGACAGCACTACATTAGTGACCATTGCGTGTCTTAGAGTGGGTGGTTTCTTCTGAAAGCGACACAGCTGATCAGGCACAAACATGGATTATTATCAGCTACACGGGTACCACTGTTCCCGCTGCATCATATTTGTCAGGAAGCTTTTTCCTTTCTTTTCACAAAGTTGACAGGGACCTTGATATATCTTGTGTGAATTAGATTGTTTGTGTTTATGCCAAACCGTTATGCATATTAGGCAGTGTGAATACAAATGCAATTTTTTCTCTGAGGAACAAACAACCTTGTGTTCTTTGGATGAAAGCTGCTGCGACCAAAGGTTGCTTTTATAATAACATTTTTAGGTGTTGCATTTGTTTTTGGGCTAGCAACTCTTAGTTTGCCTTATAGCCTACTGAATAGAAATTACTTTACTTTTAAAGACACCACAAAGTCTTTTTTTCATTAGATCCAATGAACACAGGAGGACATTTTATATTCTAATAGAATGGCAAGGGCACAAGTTGGCATTCGATTGCTTGAAACTTGCATGAAATGTTAAAAGAACACGATACTACTGCAGCGAAACAACTGATGAGAAGTTATTTTGATCTCTCAGTCCGCTGATAAATGTAGTTCTGCATAGCGGTGGATGTGTGTGTGATCTGTTGACTTCTGGCTGTCCTTGCTTAATAGCATCTTGTCTGAACAAATTCACTCTGCCCGGCCACTTCGGCCTCTTGTGAACCGAACAGTGAAGAGTGGCTTCAACTGATGAGAACGCCCTGTGTACTGAAATCACTGGAGTGTAGCAAAGTAAGTGGTCCCCAAAAAAAGCACTCACTACCTTGTTTTTCTTTACAGTAGTTAATATTCTCTTTGGGGTCAAGGCTTGTCTAGGTATTCTACCTTCCTGTATTTACTGCATGTGTAGTATATCAAGTTTTAAAGCGGCACCAATCAATATTCTTCAGTGCAAACTGTGGTGAACATAGTGGAGGCTTTAGCTGCGGATGAGCCAGACATGTTTCCAAAACAGAGCCACAAGAGTGAATATTGCACATTCATCAGGTGTCCTGAAACACAACTCCAAATTAATTCATATGGTGCCCCATATCTGATCTTATGTGTAAGATGCTAACACCAGCCAATAACCCAAAAGGAGAATCTTTTATTTCCTCTCATTAATTTTCTCTTATGTGGAACAACTTCCTGAGACATCATGACTCCTTCTCCTTCTCGTCTTCTAACATGGGCCCATGTCCCGCACCTTGGCTTGCTGTCCCAGCTAGCACACATCTACTGAGCGAAAGGTTCAGTGCTAATTTGATTTTGCAGGCTACATAGCAAATACGCTAGTTAGCTAGCACATTTAGCATCTTAAAATCTTACAGAAAAATGTCAGGATGTGTTTGTCTCCATGATAAATGTAATGGTCTTTATTCTTCAATAGAAGAAGAAGACGGTACTTGTCCTTGGCTTATAAGCTACACAGTTCACGTTTGCACTCAGAGGCTGGCAAGCTAAAGGAGCGTTTTGGATTTATGTCCAAATGCCTTTCTATGATAAGAACATTTACTTATTTCTGACTGCAGAAAGGAACATATGTTATCATGATGAACAGAACTACTTTAGGTACATCTGTTAACATTATCAACACGCTCATATTTGTGGTTAATACATGGCACACTTATTCATACACACATTGTGAGTGTCTTCCACTCCAGGGTAGTCAGTGTGGAAGCTACTACTTAATGTTTCCTGCGAGCACAGATCTGGTGAACTCATGGCTGTAGATGCTGCAGCAGTACTCGACTCCCACAGTTCCATCCAGCCTGCGTCCTCCCACTGAATATGTTCAAGTGGCTTATGTGGAAACACTCAGTGGGATGACTAAGGTGCGCTGGCAGTGACCCAGGTTAATATGGTTAAAACACTTGAGTGTCTGCAGTGACAGGGGCAGGCAGCAGGGTGCTGGATGCAGAAAGCAGAACAGAAGTCTTCTGAGTGTTATAGAGGAGCGCGGTGGGGGGGCAGTGATACTGTGGCTGCTGTACAAGCAGCTGTGCTGAGGCCTGCATGGTGGCTGAGGTGGCTCTAACAGTCATTTCCCCACAGTCAGTCTGTTTCTGCAGACCTTGGATTAAATCAGCAACTTTTGTAATGGGGCTCATGTGCAGCAGGAATCCTAATTAAACACTTCACACAAAGCCACTTATTTCAAACGTAATTGTCATACAGAGCGGAGGGCTGGAGACGAGGCACATGGGCTACAATCAGTAAAACACAAAGGGTTGATGATAAATGCAGAGTATCATCACATCACAGAGAACAGTATGGTGTTTGGGTGGAACGTAAAAGTCACATTTAACCATGTGTGTGATTGCAGAGACTTTGTACAATGTTTGGACCACAGACGCTCTCAATGCTCGAGCATGTTAAGTTTGTGTTTTGATATAAATGATAGGTTTGTGCACTTTGCATGTAGCACACTCAACATCACAGTGCACTACTTCGCTCCAACAATAATAAAGACTCTTTGAACCTGCTCTCAGAAAAGCAGAATTGACTTGAAGACGTACACCATCAAGGCATTTAAAGAGATACCAGGATTCTTACAAGATCACGTTTGTACCAGACGCCCTCTGACAAAGACCTGCGCAGTCTAAAAAGGTTTTTGACAGTTACAGCCAGCGTCTGGAGCAGCAAACAAAATAAAGAGTATAAACCTGAGCTCCTCTGGTGGGTGTGAAGTGGGATCAAAGTGCTTTGGGAAGCCTGTGCCATGTCTGGGTTTGCTTAATCAAGTAAAAGTACACAGCGAGAATAAATCACTTTGTACGTGATTTATATATTTCATTTGGAATTGGAGAAGTGATTTGAAGTGGCTGCTCATGTTTTAAACTATTAGTACATGGCTATCTATGCTCTATACCTCCCATGTCCTTAAAGATATTTGCTTTTAGTTGTGGGGTTTCTGCTGCACTTCACAGAGACCAGTCACCACCAGTCACCAGCGTGGGCTGCAATGTGAGGCGGATTGTCTGTAGAAAAGTTCAACTTCTGTTCTGAAGGTGGTTCAAACAGAAATATAAAGTAATGCTTCCTCTTTTCCCAATGGGTTTGATTAAAAATAGGCTATTTAGTCAGTGCAGAATAGATTTCTTAGTTCTAATGTGATGGAGTTGAAGCTCCATCCAAGCATGTGATGAGTGAAACGATGATTACACTCCTGAGGTTGACCATGCATGTATGCAGGGCCAGTTGCACAGCATGCAAATTAAATCCTATATGCGACATACATGTGCAGCGCTAAAGCTGTAAACTGCTCCTGGCAGTGGCGTTCGAGTTGAGATGGAAACTGTTAACCTTCACATTACGGATCAAATAGCAAAGAAATATGTTAACACATTTTCACAGTTCACTAACTGATACGGGGGAGAAGGCTGCTCTACCAACTGGAAGTATTAGCTGCGTTCATAGTCGTGCTGTTTTTTTTATCCTGCCCAACACAGCTCCTGAATATTCATGATTGAGACTCTAAACGTCAGGACGCAGCGGCGGCGCTTCCTTCCCTAACAGAGAGTGGAGAGGCGGGGAGGAGAGACAGCATGCCAGAGCCCGGCTGCATCTCCGCATCTGAGGGCAAATCTGCTCTCAACTCATCCTGCCCTGCACCGCCGACCAGAGAAACAACAATGGACTGACGGAACACAAACACAGCACGAGAGAGACGGAGGAAGAGAGAAAGGGAAAGAGAGAGCGAGAGAAACGCCGCCTTGTTTTTGAAGCATGCACATATTCTCTGGACATAAACTCCTCGGGTTCATATTTGCAGAGCGGGACGGATCGAGTGACCACAACGCCTTTGGAAAGGGGGATGCCACAGCAAAGCAGTGATAGCAGGAGGATGCTTCGATGCGAGCGGTTATTGCAGTGCATCTCCTGTAAGATGGACGAGACATTTTGGGGCTAAAGAACTGGCGACTTATCACGTTGCGAAGGAAATATGTTTTGCAACTGCCGTGGGCTGTTCTAGAGGATCAATCTTCCCTGGCGTCATTCCTCGCTTGTAATATGTAGCTCAAACGACCGCAGAGCGCGTGCAGCTGTTTCTCGGCTTGTGAAGCCCATAAAAACATCCCTCATCACCGGCTGGAGCAGAGCGCCGTGGCAGCCAGCAACCTTCCCCACCTTGAGTCTCGATGTGACGGGACAGATGCCCCGCTAAGAAGTGAGCGCAGCCTCGAGAGCTGTCCGTGGTGCTGAAGGGATCCGGCTGCTACTCGGGTCTCCACGAGTTGACCTTCTCTCCCGAGCAGAAAACCATCCTCCCGCAACACACAGTAAGGTGGCAAAGCAGGCCACCGCACATGGACAGTTGCTGGGCTTGACTGAGTCAGCCAGACAATATTCTCTTTCATGGCAGTGGCACGCAAAATCAAAACTTTGCTGACCGTCAACATTTTAGTGTTTGTGGGGATTATCCTGTTCTCGGCGTACTGCAGGATCGCGGACCGATCCGAGGAGCTCATCCAGATAGGGCGTATGTCCGACCAGAGGCTGCGAGCCAGGAATGGCAAAGTTTCCAACTTGGTGGACAGGCAGTCTATTCTCCAGAGGCTGGAGAGGCTGGAGGATGTGGTCTACAACCAGCTAAACGGTAGGATACGGCTTGATCATCTTAATAGCAAAATCTGCGATTTACTAGTAAGGAAGTCATCATCATAATGAAGCAAATAACGACCAATGCAACTGCAACACTATATGAATTGTGGCCATAAATAGGCAGTCTTTGTGCAATGTAGAGCACTTATGGCTTTCTTGTGTCCTCCAGAATCCAAAATGTGCTCAGGCTGCATGCACTGGGCTGGGGTGAGTTTATTTTTCCTGGACTTGAAGCATGACTCATGCATATTTTTTTCAACCTGTAGCCTCATTTCTGTGATGAAGCAGTGAAGGATCAGCTTGATTTTACTCATGAAACCCCGTCAAAGTGTTGGAGAGAGGAGGTCTGCTGTCTCCAAAGCACTAACCCTGCTTGTTAGGAAGCTAATGCAGCAGGCTGGTGTGTTACAGTGCAATACAGGATGTGCTTATTGTGTTGATAGACTTTACTGGGCTGTTACTTTAACAACATATCAGGCTGCAACACCTCTAACCCATAATTGACTTGTTGTAAACTTCACATAAACTTATGCTTTAAGTGTTGATGGTTTCTGTAGTTCTGCGTAGAATCCCACTCAGAGGAAGTCTGTATCGCAGCAGCAGCTCACTGAAACATATCCGATTTAACAAGCTGTCTGAGTTTTGAAGGAGAGTCTAATGTAATGGCTCTATAAAGGAAAGACACACAGACTTGTATTTCATTACATGGCCATTAGTCTGTGGGGCAGTTTTGGTCTCCTCAGCACAAGAGCAACCTTTAAAATCAGGTTACATCTGACAGTAAGACACTGTTGGATGTTTTCTCCTTTGGGAAATATCACACAATCCCCACTGCCGCTAAACGAATCACTCATACTGACCTGGATACAAAATGTACAACTCATTATAATGAATGTAGGGAAATTATTCACATCAGCGTTAAATATCTTTAATGAAGAAAACAAATCTTTTACATCCTCAAAATTCATTTTAAAATCACGCCAAGCACCGTATTCCCATGTATTAAATGATATTCACTCCATTACTGAACATACATCATGTGGGCCAGGCAAAGCTAGTGGCTAGTGAGTGGGATTTAAGTGGTTGTTTATATGATTATTCATATAATATCAACATAACATATCATTATTGAGTATCCTGCCAAGTATTTTCTTTTAATCAATTTTAAAATTGGGAAAATGCCAATCACAATTATCCAGGGCTCAAAGCTATATCTTCAAATCAAATCAGTCTGAAACCCCAACATGTATTATTATATATATATATATATATATATATATATATATATATATATATATATATATATATATATATATATATATATACAAGCAAAAACAAACCAGACAAGCATTTGTTCTTGAAAAAGAATGATAATCAATAATTAAAAATAGTTAATTATATAATAATAATAATTTCTGTCGAGCGAGTAAAAGTGAGAAAGCATGTCAAATATTCCACAACAGTTCTTTTTTACCAAGAATGTCTCTCATGTAACTCAAAGCACAAAGCAAAGTCATCAATGACTGACAAATAAGATGTCACATCGGCTCTCAATGACTCCTGCACAGCTCATTGCTGTAATGCAAAAAGAACCTTTCTTGAATTGAGTGTATTATTATTTGGACGGCACAGAGCCCCCACACTCAAAGGATGTTGAGGCTAAGTGGGATCGCAAAAAAACCTTTTCTCACACTGCTCTGGTGTCATTCTTCACTGTCAGTACATAATTGCTGCACTACCTTGCAGCCCACGCAGATTCTCAAGCATGTGCAGGGGGGTTGATCAGTTTGTCGATCAGCAGCAATGACTCAGTGATTGTTAATATTAAACCTTCGACCTGTTCACTCGGCGCTGATGAGGGACCGGTTTTAAACCGGAGACTGCAGAAGCTAATAATGACACATCGGGAACGTTACTCCTTAGCATGGTGTTATGATTGATTTCTAATCTATCAGTGAAGTCTATTTCTATTCACCAGTTTACTGGTCTCCTGGGAAATTGTGACTTTATCATCTGTGTAAATTAGAGGCTATAGCTCAGACTGAAGGGGAGCTGTGAGGGAGGGGGACTAGGAGGGGGAAGGAATGTATTTCATACTGGTCACCAGCAGAGGTCACAGATATCTTAATACCTCTTTAACTACAATTCAGCCCCCCGGAAGTTGTTAAAACCTTGAATTCAAATGTCAGTGTTTCCTTTTCATTGTGAATATGCAGTACCTTCATCGAACTGGTTGTAGTATTGGAAAGATCCAGAACAAAACAGTGCGACTGTGGACAGTTTCTGCATGGTCTTGTTATTACGCCCGAGCTTCGGCAGCTATTTGACTCTCACTCTGTCACTTTGAGTTATGCTTGGCATCTGGCATCCAACCAGCAGGCACTGCCTCTCAAACAGTATCCTCTCAGTCACTTAGCTCTAAATAGAGGCAATGCAACCCACATAGGACCAGTGCTGTGGGACAGAATCACACTGTGTCCGCACAACTCTTTAAGGACTGAAAGAAAAAGAAACACTGTGATTTGACGGGGTCGTCCAAGCTGAAATCAAAATATGAAATATGTCACTTTTTATTGAGCCAATTTTAAGTGGGTTGAATTCTTTATTTGGAAAAGTGTAATTGGTAATTTACTTTTTTTCCCTGAGCGTTGGCTGAAGGGCATCAACCTCCTCTAAGGCTCATTGAATGGAGTTGCATTTTGTGTCAAGTGTTTTATGTTACTGAACATCATATGAGCTTCATAGATTATTCTCAAAACCCTTTACAGGTCTTTGAAAAGTGGAGAGAGTCACAGTCGATTATGGGCTGAAGAGAGGAACAAGTAATGAACTAAGTGCAAAACTGGCACAGTAGCCTGTATTTCCAGTTAACATAGGAATACAAGAGAATAAAAGCATCTTGGACCTACTGTTGGTGTGAATCGAAAACGAATTCACTAAATTCGGTATCCGGCTGAACTAAATTCCAACTTGAGCTTCACATAACAAAAAAGCTGAATTCATTAATTCAACAAATCCAGTTTTTCAAAGTGAGCCTGGCAAATTCAAATTCAAATTTGCAAACAAACTCTACAGACACATCTCTCTTGCAACGCAATCCAAGTCTGAGACAGAAAATGAAATCAATTGCAGTTACATAATTTTTCTTTGACAGCGGCAATGTGTACCCAGGAGTGCACACAGGCTGGAAACGTTCGCTGGCTGTCACGATTCCTTCATGATTTGTCTTGAGCTCTTTAATGGTACACTTAATCATATCCTCATATCCCAGGTCACTGCCCCTTTCTCTAAATCGTGCACAGACCACAAATTGTATTCTGTGGCCATTGGGAATAACTGTGGTGAGAGGACGACTCAGTGCGCCAATAACTATTACCATGTCCGGCAGCGATATGAAGTAATTGCCCATTCCCTCTGTTGTTTATTGCCTACCAATGGCATGCCACAGGAGCTGCAGCAAGGTCCAATTAGATTTGAAGGACATAAACAAGTCGCAGAATTTTTTTATTATAGTCGTAATGGATGGTCACCAGACTCTCAACGGGAAAACAACAGTCAAGCTTTATCAGCAGCCCATTCTGCACAGAAATGAGCAACATGAGGGTTATCAGCCGCTCTGCGGTGGATGCCACCGTCCTTGGTAATCAGATGAGAGGTTTTAAGCTTGTTAACAGGCTTATGAAGCAGAGTTCTGACCTTAAGTACTGCATTAGAACCAGCAAATACCTCCTCAACGGTACTTACCTGCTGAAGCCCTGTGAGTCTGACTGGCCTAAATAAATACTAAACCCAACTAAGATAAGCTGCCATCTTTGAGAACGAAATAGAAATCCATATTTTCAGAGGTATTTTCAAAGCGCTCAGATTATTTACTAAAGTAGAAGTATTTATACCACAGTGTAGAAATACTTTGCTTCAAGTAAAAGTTCTGCATTCAAATGTTTACTTAAGTAGTAGCAAAATATTATGATGAAAAGTACTTATTATGCAAAATGGCCCATTTCAGAATAGTATGTATTCTATTACTGGATTATACATTTAAATATAAATGATCTATCTATCTATCTTATAATTATTGATTTAATAATGTGTTCATCAGTTTAATGTTGCAGCTGGTAAAGGGGGGGCCAAGGGATGAAACACTGGGCGATTAAGTTTATCTTAACCTATTGTTACGGCCCCTGCTTAACCTGTCTTGTGTCAGTCACTGTGTTGTATGTCTTTAAGGTGTCAGTGGAGCTGATGGCAGTATTACGTCAGATTTGGAGCACCTGGGCGCAGCGCACCTCAGGACCATAAAAGGCCCAGCATCCGCGATGCTGCGGTCTCTCCCTGCCTGAGCCAGGAAACCACGGGTTTTTGGCTTTGCCTTTGTTTACAAATAAATCCCTATATATTTTGCCATTTGGTGTCCTTATCGTCTGTTTATCCTGCCCTAGAGCCGGGGTTATTATGTGATTTGGCCTTAGCACGAGAACTCTTTGGGCACAGTTGTGACAGTTGTCACAACCTGGCTCGAGAGGAAGTGACAAGGAGGGAGACCACACAATCAAATAACTTTGCTATGTGGTTTAATTTCAGTAAATGATCCACAAAGCACAAACAAAATACAAATAGCAGGCAGCAGGCCAGAGGGAAGAGCCAGAGAAGATCTTGCAGGTCTCTTTATAGCCTGATCCAGCCTGCTCAGGTGTTCTGAATCAGTGACGAAGAGATGACGAGGTCTCAGCTCCACCAATCAACCTCCTGAAACACAGGTTAAACACACAACATGGGAAGGACAGGACAGGGCCACCTCTGAGGTCCGTCACACTCCCCCCCCCCCCCATAAGACAGGGTTCCTACCCTGGACCCTACCCTATAAACCACTAACCACACATTATTATTGATCTAAAAGATGCTTGGCCGAAACAACCCCCCTACCAAACACAACTTTACCGAAGTTAACACTCCTTCTCCAGACTCGGCAACTCCAGCCTCAGCAACCTTGGTGCCTGGAAGCAATTTAAAAGGAAGGGAAACCAAAACTGCAGAGGACAATGTACAAAACATGTCAGTCAAGTACAGGGTAGCTTGGTTACAAAGGTGCACGGGACAAGGCATCTACCATAACATTATCTTTGCCCTTAATATGGCGGATGTCCAGTTTGTCGTTTTCAAATTGGTTTTCCGTCGCCCACGTCAATATCATGGTCAATAAGATTTGTTTTCGAAGGCGTGTCCAAAAATAGGGATGGATAACTTCTCATCAGTTCCACCAACTCTGAATTATACATAGTCAATTATTTGTTCATTATATATTGTATTATTATCTGAATCTTCAAAGTGACCACAGTTTTCAAATCAATACATAATATATAAATGTTTTCAGATTACAAGAGTAAAAGCTTTTAGGATGAGGACCAATGCAGGTAGGTAGGCAGGTAGCTAAGAAGATAGGAAGGTAGTTAGGTAGGTAGGAAGGTAGGAAGGTAGGAAGGTAGGAAGTTAGGAAGGTAGGAAGGTAGGAAGCTAGTTAGGTAGGTAGGAAGGTAGGTAGGTAGATAAGTAGGTAGGTAGGTAGGTAGGTAGGTAGGTAGGTAGGTAGGTAGGTAGAAAGGTAGGTAGGTAGGTAGGTAGGTAGAAAGGTAGGTAGGTAGAAAGGTAGGTAGGTAGGTAGGTAGTTAAAAAGGTAGGTAGGTAGGAAGGTAGGTAGATAGATAGGAAGGTAGGTAGGTAGGTAGGAAGGTAAGTAGGTAGGTAGGAAGGTAAGCAGGTAGGAAGGTAAGTAGGTAGGTAGGTAGGTAGGTAGGTAGGAAGGTCGGTAGGCGTAGGAAGGTAGGTAGGTAGGTAGGTAGGTAGGTAGGTAGGTAGGTAGGTAGGTAGGTAGGTAGGTAGGTAGGTAGGTAGGTAGGTAGGTAGGTAGGTAGGTAGGTAGGTAGGTAGGTAGGTAGGTAGGTAGGTAGGTAGGTAGGTAGGTAGGTAGGAAGGTAGGTAGGAAGGTAGGTAGGTAGGTAGGTAGGTAGGTAGGTAGGTAGGTAGGTAGGTAGGTAGGTAGGTAGGTAGGTAGGTAGGTAGGTAGGTAGGTAGGTAGGAAGGTAGGTAGGTAGGTAGGTAGGAAGGTAGGTAGGTAGGTAGGTAGGTAGGTAGGTAGGTAGGTAGGTAGGTAGGTAGGTAGGTAGGTAGGTAGGTAGGTAGGTAGGTAGGTAGGTAGGTAGGTAGGTAGGTAGGTAAGTAGGTAGGTAGGTAGGTAGGTAGGTAGGTAGGTAGGTAGGTAGGTAGGTAGGTAGGTAGGTAGGTAAGTAGGTAGGTAGGAAAGTAGGTAGACCGAATGAAATTTCTGGACGGGTTTTTAAAGGACAGATCACATTTTTTAAATTGTTTTTGTCATAGAATTTGATTTATTGATTGCAGTCAGGAAGCAAATAGAATTTCAACAAATATAACAAAAATGTTTCAAAAGTAAATTGCCACCCCTAGTTTTAAGGTCAAAATTAAATTGGATTAGGACTCAGATGAAACTACCTGACCTTCTTTTAATTGCCTCCCTTTCTTCTACTATTCTGTCACTCAAATTAGAAATGCTCTAAAAATAAGCTTATGAAAATCAGATATTGCTAGTAGCAAGTGAATGTGCTACTATTCAGTTCTCTCCTCTGACCAGCGCTGGATGTGTCATTGGTTGAGCTCGGCTGTTGTCCCTCTGTCACGGTCCTACTGAGGCTGTTGTCATCAGCCATGCATGTCACTCCCGGCCTTCTCCCAGTGCGTAGGTGCTGATAGGATTGCAGCCTCACAGGCCCGGCTGCATCACCAGATATGCTTCTTATCTATAATGCCCAATTATGGCAAAGAAACCAACTCTGTTTATATGCTCAGCCTGCTGGGGCAAAGACTTGATGAAAGATGTCACACTCTCTCTCTTTCACAGTGACACACACTTGATTCTCTGACTGTATCTTAATGTTACACATCGCGGTGTGCCTATATGTTGTTGTGCACTGTGTAATGGAGGCGGCTGCGGGGAAGCACGGTGAAGCATGATGAAATGAAATATATTCCAATAATGATATGTAGATGAGGCTCTGGTCGACAAAACAGTTTTAGAGTCAGATAAGAATCAATTCTGCTCAGCCTTGAGGAATCATGTTAATGAATTCAGCGGCTAACCTGACAATCAGCAGTCAGCCACAGACAATAATGGCAATCTTAGATGTAGCGAGCATTCGTCCTATTTACACTGTGGCCCAGAGTCATGCCAGTGATTACATTACTAACATGTAATGATGACATCCAATGAAGGAGGGACACAGAGGCTGGATAATTGATTGTTTAAATGTTTTTCATCGCCTCTCTGCACTTTGATTGTTGTTCATCCATCTTTTTTTAGCGAATTTTGACAAAATGGAACAAAAGTGTTTACAACCAGTACCAAATAGTAACCAAATACAAATACATTATTCAGGAATGAACAGATTATGCAGTCTGAACAGATGCAAATGGAATTGGAATTTGTAATCAGATTGACCTTCAGCCACAAATTGGCTTAGAAATCACACAAGAAACCAAAAGATAATCACTTTAATATGATATAAAACAGTAAAAATCACGACATCTCCACACTGAAAACAGCATTTTCTGACATGTTTGCATGAAAAATTACTAGATTATCAAAACATTTGCAGATGATTTTTCTTACGATCAAATACTTGATTTGAGGAATAATCGTTGCAGCTGTATCAGCAAGACGTTGCACAGTGCAGATTTGGCGCTATGTTTGATATTTGGTATGTTTAGTGCATAATTATCATAACCAATTCTACCAGATGTGTTGTGCAGTGCAGGATAATGTTTGACTGACAGGTGTCATTTACACCTCGTGCTGCTATACAGACAGAAAGAAGATGAACTGAATTTCATAGACGACTTTATTTTGTCTTGACCTCCTCCCTTTGCATGCACATGCATCTTTTTTAATTAAGGCACGTAGATGTTTTGTGTGAAATGAACAGATACAGATAGCAGCTCTACATGTGTCGTGCTTGCTCCGTCATGCCAGCTCTTGCAGGGCTTACATTTTTGCAAAAAGACAACAATCCATTGTTTATAGATAATTTAGGGGTCTTGTGCTTTCAAAAGTTGTGGGTCAGAGTTGTTATCCTCATGCTGCTGTTATGAGTGCTAAAATAAATGCAACTCTCAATATTTCATAGATTTGTTTTGGCCTTTGAAGGCTTTAAACCTCTCTGGATGGAGTTATTTTCCCTCTTCTGGAAGACATCACGGAATCCCCCACCCTCCCCTCACCATCAATATTTAGAACTCCGCTGCATCACTTCGGACACACACATATCCACTTTTGCTGTTAAATCATTCATTAAAAATTGGGTCATCTTTGAATTTGAGACTATCTCATGAAGGCCAAATCAGACGCATTCTGAAGGTTGCTGTATCATTTATAGCTGCTTCGGGTTTGATGTATCATGTCACGGGGATTTGGACAAATGGATTGTGAGGAACAAGCACAGAGACAGATGCCTGCTCAGACACAATGAGATTCAAATTGACGCCTGACAATGCAAGGACACACCACATCCGGCTTTGGATGGGATTGAAGCCTGAGTGGAAGAAGCAGATGTTGTAACTGCCTTCTAGTGAGATGATGAAAGCGCCCAGGTGCCGTTTGGAGAGTGAGTCTCACATCAGGAACAGTGAATGAAAGAAAACTTCAGAGACAATTCATTTTAAAGCTGTGTGGTCAAATACTACAGCCTGTGTTTTAGTGTCTAAATCAACATTTAGAGTGTATTTGCTGTTGTCACTATCTGTTACAGCACTACAGTGAGCGGCGTGGGCCTTTAGTCATTGTCATCCTTTTCTGACCAGAACATAACAGCACACTTGCTGGATGCTTTTATACAAAGTGCCTCACAGGATCATATGTACATGCATTTTTAACTCATGCAGTCACCGCAGGGATAGAGCTTTTAATCCCCACAGTGTTAGTGCAACGCTCTGCCCACAGACGTACACGGTCCAATTCTCCCTTTCAAGAAAGGTATTAAAAGCTTCTATTTTGGTTTGTGAGCAATCCATTTTTGGAATTAAATGTTGCCGTGTAAAGGAAGCATTTTGCTGTTGATACATTTATGCATATTCACACATGTTTTTATGACTCTCTGCTTTCTTCCAAACAAATTTCACAAGATGAAAAGAGGAAATAGTGAAAACCTTCAAATCTGAGCCAGGAAGAGCAATTTAATTACCTCAAATAACCTACCAGGCATTATCAAAACAGGTCAGTAGCTACATGAAGACAGAACACTGCAAAGATGTACAAACGTTTGCAGTTAAAGCCAAACAGCATCAATTTGCTGCAGTGCTGTTTTAACAGTGCAGATATAAAAACTCTCCGTTATGGCATTGCTTCTGCAGAATCTTTAAATTGATGTTGAAGTGCGACAGACAGACACCAGTGGATTAGATGTTCTGGCTTCTTATCCCATAATGAAATTTCCTATAATCAGACATAGCAAGTGGAAGAGTGGGGGAATTCAAATGATGCAGCGACCAGAAGACAAAGATGGCAGGCATTGTCATGGTCCCAGGACTCATGCAGAGACAGAGAGGCCCTCCAGACTCGAGTCTCCGGCTCTGGAGGGTATCTGTATTAGTGTGTGACAAGGGCCGCTATGCCAGATGGCTTGTCCGTGACGTGAACCCCACCCATACTTGTCAAAATGCCACCACATTGGCTGGGGCTCGTGCAGGGTATGCTAAATCCTTCTCATGGGTGAAGCCAGTTTGCAACCATTCAGCTCCAATTACAAATCTTCAGTAGCACCCGAGGATTTGAGGCCATCCAAATATGGTGATTACGTCGCAGTTCCTGGAGGGGTGAAGCTGAGAGCTGAGCTCTTCATTGGTATTCGCTGTTTAATTACTGTCTGTGTGTCCATCTGTTGATTCGGGAGAACAGACGCAGCTCGATTATTTCTGTAGAGGCCACACTGGAAGCTTGGCTTGCACAACAATCATCTGACATTATCCTGCAGTTTCATGGAAATTTAAATAGTCAAACAATAGTCAAGCCGACAGAGACACATATGAATAAACCTGACTACAGGCTTTGGTTTTGGGGGCATGCCGGGTCAGAAACAGGGTCGGGTTATGTATTTCTCCTATTTGCTGAAGGGAGAGTCTGTAATCTTTCCATGACACAGATATTACATTTCATGTATTCCTTTTTTTTCCAAGAGTTACAGAAAAAAGCAAAAATAGTTCAGTGCAACACAACAGCATAAAGGTTTGTTTTCCCATATGTCAGGGCTTTATTTAAGTAATAACCAATACGTCCAGTAGATATAATAGTTTCTATTTCCTCTCTTGATACGTAATGTGGGTCATGTAACAATGACAACATGTTACATTTGAAATATGTTTTGAGTTGAGTACTGAGGGAGGAGGATGTTCTATTATTGTATAAGTCAAAGGGGAGAGTCCAAATCAAACACTAAGAACCCTAGGGAGGGTTTTGCTTTAAAAAGAATAAGGTGTATCCCTCATCCCAACCGAATCATTTCCGTGCAGTCTGATTCAGTGAACAGGCTTTTTTCCCCACCATCATCCAAGACTTCATTTTTGACACTTAACCACATTTTTTACTTCCTTGTTCGGAAAGAAATGACTGTCACGGTACCAAAGCAGGGCTCATTTTAATGTGAGCACAGGGGTATTTTAAGTCCGACACTTTAAATCTGGTGCTGAATTTAGTTTTGTTGGACCAAAGAAGCCCAACACGATGGGGACGGCCAAGGTCCGGCTCAAATTCCCCATTAAGCACACATGTAGGCAATCTGGCCTCTCCTCGGGGATTCCCTGTGGGATAAAAGGAGCTGCATGGCACAAGTACTGCTTGAATAACCATTTCAACGTTATGGCGCTACGACACACTGCTTCTATAATGCTATAATTAGCCCTGTAAAGCCATTAGTGGCTCAGTTAACATCTGGTGGCTCCATGCTGGACTTAAGGTCTCTATCAGACTAAATTGAAATCACATTTTAATCCAAATGGTTAAGTGTTTATCATTCTGTCTAATGCAGTCAGGTCAGGAAAAAACAAGCCTTAGATGCGGTGAAATTAATTGAGAAAATGTAACTTTTTTATTATTATCCATACTTTCCATACTTTTCCTCCTCATGAGTCGCTTACGTCTGGTATATACAGTATTTATATTCACCACGTCGCTCTGTCCCAAGCTTCATCAGGTTACATTATTTGATACAGCAAGATATTAAGTGTTATATATAAGATATATGTGTTATCTATATTTTTACCCCAGAAAAATGTAAGTAACTGAATGAATATCTTTATAACATTTACATAATCTGCTGCTAAAATAATACCTGCAGGAAAACAGTGCAGTGTGAAGTCCTTTCAACATTGGCAATGACTTGTTGGCAGCAATGTAAAGAACATATATTGATAATGTGCGTGACAGGGCAGAGGTGGGGTGCAACACTAAGGCAACCAACATAGAGATGTATAACAATATAAACTCCTCAGCAGCTACAGCTAACGCACATACAATAAGAGAGCCGACATCATTTTAACACACTACGTAGTGCACACTTACAGCTGCACGTGTCTAGGCGATGCAGTGGATGTTAACGTTCTATGTGCAGTGAGTTACATCCTTCAACGAGTGTGTTGTTGTCCTTGAAGTCCTCTTCAATCTGCTCTAGTTTCAGATAAAATAACCAGTCCACTCTGTCCCATTGTGCTGCTGGTAGTCAAAAGAAATGAGATAAATGTTCTGCCGTCAACTGTGACAAAGATTATTGTCACAAACAAGCAGAAAGGCCGAACACGCCTCGCTGAAGACTGAAGTGAGCAGAGACGTCTCCACTTGAGGATCCACCTCCTCCAACATGTTTTGTTTTATTTACATCGTTCAGCATGATGCAGGTGACTCATTAAAGTTGTTTTTTAACTATGCCGAAGTACAATAACTCCCCAATTTAATTTAATTGTTGTACATTTTCGTACCGTCCACCACCCGGCTCGGGGGTGCCCGCACCGCTCGACCGTGCTGACACCTGGCACGTGAATGTATATAATTATAAATGATCAAATGTGTCCGTGTGAGCCGGCTGCAGAGTGTCTCCTCTCTGAACATGAAGCTTTGCCCTCCCGCGGCAGCTTCTTCTCTGCTGCAGCTGCTCACATGGTAACTCTTCAGCTCCAATCTCATAAAGTTAATCAAGACTTTTTATATGACTTTGCTTCTTAATCTGTAACAGATGGGACTTCACATGTAATGAAGTAAAAGTAATATTTAAACCCCCCCCCCCCCCGACTGTGTTACAGTAACAAAAGTATACATACTTCCTTCCACCGCTGCCGAGCTGTGAACTGTAAATTGTCTGTAGTCTGTAGGGTTGACCCTTTCACCACTGTGTCTCTCCGCTCCTGCTCTGCCTCCTTGACTTGAGATAATGTGGGTGTTATGCAGCTTTTTCATTGACAGGCAGTGTTTTGATGCTCTATGGATGATCACCTCTGGGTCTCGGAGCTGCCATACAGCAGTCTCTTCACACTGCTGGAGAATGTCAGTCATCTGCCCCTCTGCATCTCACCTGTCTCTCCCTGTTCTGCGTGTGTGTCCGCCTCCACACATGGTCCTGTACGTCTGTATGATTGTCTCTCTGTTTTGTCATTTTCTTGGCAGGTTTGGCGAAGCCCATGGGGCTCGTTGAGGGACCCGGAGGCCTTGGCCAAGGGGGAGCTGCCGCTACTCTGGGAGAGGACAGTCATGATATCGAGGGGAAATACGAGGAGTACGGCTACAACGCTCAGCTCAGTGACCGCATCTCCCTGGACAGGAGCATCCCCGACTACAGGCCTAAAAAGTATGTCCACCTCTCATTCCCTGTCATGTACAGCCTCCTTTCAACTACACCTGTCCCCCCCCCCCTCCTGGCAGGGTTTTGTAATGTTAGAGAGACTTGAAGGTTTGCCAGTTTAATCCCTGCTGCAGTTGATAGGCTCTATTTGTGTGAAGGCACACCGTGTGCAGCAGGACTTTTTGCCAGGAATATAGCTTTTTCATCAAGTGCACTTCTTTTCCCCTTCTTCTGCTTTTTGATATTTATTTGTATTTCGGTGAATCTCCAGAGCTGCGTTACAAGGTGTGTCAGAAACAATACGCTGTGTAGTTCAATCCTAGTGTTGAGGATTATTGGAATTTACAAAAACGTCCTGCAAACTCAGACCAGGTCAAAGGCGCAAGTGGCCCACTCGTGGCAACGAAGTCTGAAAAGCTTCATTTCCTCAGTTCACCAACTGGGTTTAAGTCAGTGTCAGTGAGACTTTGTTCTACATATGCCCCACAAAGAACAGTGCATGGACCAAAGCAACCAACTTTTTAAGTTTAACTCCAGGTGCTGCACCAACAATATATCTCCTAATGTTTTAATCTTTATCTTTATCACTAAGACTTACTACCAAACCACTGGACCAAGTCGCTGCTGTCAGAATGCTGATGAGATGCATGGAATGTCCTTTGGACCAGAAACTGTGTCTCATTGGTTTCCACAGAAAAATGCAAATGTCACACTTGTAAATGTAATGGCTTCCAGCGGGGGATGTTCCCGTACACCTGCTGGTTTATGACATTAATTTTGCACAGGCCGCCCCCAGTTTCCCAGTTGCACCAACCCAAAATGACATACTGTAAGTCACAGCATTCAAGAAGCATGAATTCATTAGTTTGTTGCTAAAAACACAATTTAAACAACAACACTTCCATCACAGTTAATGTTGTTAGCAGGGTAACGTCAGCATTTACAGAATTGTCTGTGATCCCTGCGCTGTTCAATAGAGCAGCCTTTGTGCTCCATCACCCCTGTGAAGCATATTTAATATGCAAAGCTGTCAACTTCCCCTCCACTTCTCAGACATCGCTAGACCTCTGTGCCTCCTCATCAGGGAGACTCTCGAGGGACTGCTACGACCTGCCGGTCATTTTAGAATTGGCTGGCATGTTTATTGCTAGCTGACCACTATTTCCTGTGCAAGAAGAATTACACAAGAGATACATTTTATTAAGAATAGATTTGAGGTTGTCTACTACAAACGCATTTGACTGTACCAGCTTCAACATCAGACATTTTGGACAGATCTGGGCGACAGACACACACATTAAAGCATAGGTCTTCAACATCGTAATGGTCCTTCAAGAGTCTCCCCCTGCACGAGCCGTCCTTACTTCCTGTTTGATACTTTTCATGTTCTTCGTCTGTCTCAGAGCCTTACCACAGGGCATCTCGGGGCCTTTGCTATGGGGAGACACACAAGAGAAAACGACTTTGGCACGCCTGATCCCTACATGAAAGGACATGGGCAAGATGATGTGATGGTTGAGGAGCTATAATGTTGAAATAAAGGGAATCTCGAATGGCTTTATGTTTTATGAAAAGACACCCAGTGGACTCCCAGAAAGCAGCCTAAATGCTCGTGTAAGATAAAATAAAATAAATGTTATATTTAGAAAGTGAACTACAGCTGTGATCCAGTGAGTGCTGCAGGAGATGGATTGGGGAGTGGGGGCGTGGGGGGGTAATCAGGGCTGCCAGGGGCGTTCATATCACACAGTGTCAAAGAAGAATGGCGACAGGCAGACACACTGAGAGGAAATCTGACGGCCAAGAGAGGTTTCTGAGGGCTTTAGTGGGGATAACAATTCATTTCATCCACGCTGCTTTGTTCCGAGCTCTTTTCACGCCCAGAAAAATGAGACAAGAGTGGAACGAGGGAGGAGGAGGGCGAGTGAAAAGGAGCTTGCTAATTAATAAAGTCAGCTGAGAGTGCCTCTGGAATGGAGGGTTTTTAGGAAATTCCTTTTTTTAATCAACTTATTCAGCAAAAAATGGGACAAAAGACAAACGGTAAGAAAGTGTTGGACGTTGTTCCCAGTTTGAAAAGAGGCTGTGTGTTTGTGTATTGATTCAGTGCTGCAGTAGCTTCACAGCTTGTGACTAGATTCTGCAGGCTTGTCACTTCTTGATCTGTGTTTCCAGTGTCCAGGCGTGTGTTTCTGATAAATAGAATATGTTTCGTAACCATGTACAGAAGCACATGTTGTGTCAAACAAGGTATAGCTTCAGCCCGTGACAGCTTTCCAATAGGTTCACTCTGTGATAAAGACTTGCTACATTTGTTTTGAAGCTCAATGGAAATCAATAAAGTGCAACGTGCAAACATAGTTCTCTTTGCTTTTCTGTTTGCGTCACTGAAGCAGCATTTTAAAGAGAAACATCAAAGCACTGCTCGTTGAAGAAAATGTATGTACGTACAGCCAGAGCATCACCGTTACTGATACTGTTAGGCTTTTACGCCCAACATGTTTGGTCGAGTTTAAAGCAGTTCTCTGCCTCACGCAGTATGAACGACTGTGACATATTTCTGTAATTATGTCCTGCGGGCAAAAGGTGATTGCAGCGCTGCAGAAGTGAGGCTAAATGCAGGAAGCAGTCACCTCCTGCCTAATGGGCTTTTAATTGAGCAGGAGTCATTGAGCAGAGGACTTTGATGACTGCAGGGAAGCAAAGTCCATCGCCATGACTGAACACTCCACACGTTCTCAAGTCTCTCGCTGTTTTAAACCTGCCAATCTGCAGCAAAACCGATTCCACCATAATTACAGTTGCAATTGTCTTTCGGACAAAAACCTGTAATCCCCTTTCACCATCCGCCAGCCTGTAGTTCTCTCTTCTGCCCTTCACTTCAGCAAGTGACATTCTTAACTGAGATACCCAGGGACTTAAGTAGGCTCTATATTATGGTGACTCCGAGCCTGCCATTCGCTGTCCTTGGGAGGCTTAACGTATGATAACATCTCATTGGGCTGTGGAGAGAAAAACAACAAAGGCAGGCGAGCTGGCGAGATTACTGATGCCATGAAAACAAACACAGAGAAGGTAAATGTAACTTGTGTCACTCGTAAATAGAAAAATGCAATTCAAGGCATCAAACCTGCTTTTCACCCTCCAGTTTTCAATATTTTATCAAAACAGTTAAACCCAAAACTATATGGAAGCCCAAAGGATCCATCGTCTTGTGCTTGTTTGCCTGTGGGAGGGTGATAACCAGAGAGGGAAGCTGAAGAAACAAGCTTACCTCATCTCCTAAGCATCTGATACTGCAGAATGGGATCGTAAGGTCTCCGCGGTGCCGGAGCTGCTGCTGCAAATTGTTGGGGGGGTGGAGGTGGAGAAATGACAAAGTAAACGATTATCTTTCAGAGAGGAGTGCTCCCGGATTGGAAAGTTGCTTTGGTGATGCTTGTACTGCGTGGGTTAGGGGAGGTTAATGTGAAATTTCACGGCGAATATGAGCGGCCGGCGGGGAAAAAGTCCGAGATGCGACACGGGGGACCATGCTGGTGGAGGAGGAGAAGAGGGAGGTGTGATTGGAATACATCTTAATCTGGCGCTCTGTTTCTGTCAAAGCTTGTTCCGGGTCAAATTATGAGCGCTGGCCGGTGAGCTCAGTCCCATTACAAACAGATGAGTCGATCGCTCATCCTGTTACGGCTTTACAAGGCTCCCCCCTACTGCAGACAGGTACACATTTAAGGCTGAGCGATGCCCTGAATTGGATCCAGTAACTAGGGCAATGGAACTACAATATCACTTTACGACACTGAAATCCAGCCTGGCACCACATCTCAACTAGAAGCGATGAGGCTGCTCTGCCCCCTCTGACACTTTCAAGATATTACTCTGGTAATATTCATTAAACGTAGCCTCTCCTCTAGTCGTATAACTGAACAGGAGTGCAATACATTACTTTGTTTTGCAAAGTTGCCATGTCGGAAGGAGTGCTTCTGGAAAAAAGATCTCCCCTCAAACTCACTGCCAGATTTGTCATTGTATTTATAGACCTGGCAAGGCTGATTGAGAGAGGCAATAGAGAAAGCTGTGAGAGGGAACAAAGGAGTTGCTGAGGGAAAGCATAAATGCACGGGGAAGGACTGAAATGATACAGTGGAGGGGGTTATCAATCAAAACACTTGTACATTTACTCTTACGAATAGGCGCGAGAGCAGGGCTTAAAGTATAGATATAGACCCTGCTTGCTCCATCACAAACACTCTCTGTGGCTTAGTTTCCCTTTTATTACCTCTGCTGTCAAATGCATGTGGGCTGCGGTAATGAAAGTGATTGATAACGGTGCATGAAATTAAGCTTTCCCCGTCCAGAACAGTGAGACTATAGGCGGTAGATTGTCATTTCTACGCATGAATCAATGCCAATATTAAGTTAAGGAGTCATGGAAGAAGTTAAATGAATGAGTGCTTCTCAGGCATTATATTGCAACCACCTTAACATCAAAGAGTTGTGTGAATATCTGCGCTGAGCTCGTAGTGTCGCAGGAAGCAGAGAAAAGATACAAGATAACAAGTAGCTAGTTAATGAACGAGTCAATCTTACCTGGTTAACACTATGCTCACTGTGTGCCCGTGTCTGCACTGTACACTTGGCCAATGATAGTGTTGTGGAAGTAGAGAGCAGCAAGCATGCATGAGTAGAATAAGTTTAAACTCTGAGAACATTAATATTAAAAGCAAACAGCTCAAATTACAAGGGATTCATTTACAATGCAAGTTGATGTGACAACCTTCCCCAGTTATGGATTGTTAGATAGATGTGCAAAGTAATTGTAATTGTAAGGTAAAGTCCAGAAGGAAAGAGGAAGTATTATTTTATGGTGATATGCAATTAATTTACTTTATCATTTCACAAGTAAATAAGACACCATCTGCTGTGTCATCCTTCATAATTGCATAGTTCCTCTCTTGCCAATTCTCATTGTTGAAAGGTGAGAACCTGCTAACACATGCTCGCCACACACACACACACACACACACACACACACACACACACACACACACACACACACACACACAGCAGTGGCTGTGGAGTACGAGGAGGGTTCCAATGGGTGGAGAGAGGAGGATGTAACTTTAGCACCATGCTGGGATCCATCTGCTGTGTGGCCGTCCCCCTGCGGCCTGACCCCATGGATGCTGCTGACTCAAGTTGACATCACAGTTCACTGGGGTATCAGGGCAGTGAGCACCAGTAGAGCTCAGATGGCTCACAGCAAGGGTGGAAGAGCAGCAAATGTGCCGTCTCTGAAAAAAAAAAAAAAGAAATATTCAAGGTAGACCAACACGATCACATTTTGCATCTAAAGATATGACTCCCACATTGAACAATAAAAAAAACATCAGCAGGGTCATAACCGCCGTTACATTTAAATAAAGACGAGGTTTTAATTAGAGAAATAACTGAGTGATCGTATGCAGCGCCACTGTTCCATTTGGACATTTAGAAAAGGTTGCTGTGTCTTATGAGTTGAGATTATGGATGCTCTTTTCTCTAGCAGCCCTAATTTGTGATTCAGGATGACAAGACATTCATTTTTAAATAACGGGCCAAGTGCAGTTCCAGCCTCACTCGTCGCCTCTATCGCTTCTAATAACCTGTGATAGCCCGTGAGACTGATGCATTCTGACAAATCAATATATTGTCTCATTAATCTTTCGAGCGTGAACGGTATTTTACCTGGCAAATGCAATGTGTCAGTGTCTCTACCGCTACTCTGCACTGATGTTTGGCAAAATACTTCAAGAGCTTAACAGGATTTACTGAAGCTAAACGAAACACATAGATTTGTTTACACTACAGTTGATTAATGTCAATTTGATATTCTAATAAAGAACAATATAACAAGTGTTTCATTACTGCCAAAATCTCTTGTAAATAATTCAACCACAACAATTACAATAGCCACCTCATTATCCCTTCATAATGAGGCAGCACTGCTGAATAAGATATGTGGAAATATGGAGAAACAAAGGCAGAAGTGAAATGCGTTTGTCAGCTGTTGCGTTTGGAGCCTAATTGGAGCGGCGAGGAAAGATGCTGGCTGTGTGTGTGTGTGTGTGTGTGTGTGTGTGTGTGTGTTCACAGTTGCCATAGGAATCAGCTAAGTGCTTCCGTCCAGTCAACAGTCATTTTAGACTTCAAAGCCCCAGTACGCCTGTGAGGAAATACTGGATTTTACTTGAAGTGACACGGACGTTTGACACACTTGAGATTATCAGCGGATGAGAGGAGCAGGATTATGGTGACAGACTGAGTTTGTAAGGGAGATGCTCTGGCACACAAAGTGAATGTAATGTATATTCACAGCGTAGTGTACAGTTCATTAAATAAACAAAACATTGGCTGCATTTAAAAGGACATTTCAAAGGATGGTTCTGATCGTATCGTCAACATGTTACATAGAGAAACCTGCGTTCACCTCCCTGTAAGTGATTCCAAGTATTATTATCCAAGTTTCTGATCGTCTGTGTCAGCAGAGGCCCGTGTTTGAACGCTCCACATTCAGCCGCACGCTTTAAGTTCTGTACTGAATGAATTACAAGAATTGGGTGAAGATTTTTGGATGAACCCAGTTCGGCTTTTGGCTTCCTGTTGTCTGCTGCATCTCACACTGTGATGTGGCTTCTCTGCGTGACCATTAGCAATGGAAGACAATGCAGTTTATCCTTGACATTGCCAAAGTCAGTCTTTATTTAAGCTTGTAGATCATCATTCAGATAGCATTGTTTGTTTTTAGCCGTGCTAGCTGCATTGCTCCAGGGGTGGACATGCTGCTGTGTCCCCCTCCGGAGGAATTGTAATCACTTCCTCTGACCTTTGATCGATTGCCATCTTGATATTTGGCCGATGCCATTTGTTTTTTTGCTACCAGAAGTGACATGAGATGGTGTAGCTAAGTACAATCGAACTTTGTAAAATACATTTTAGAGCATAGGTCTTCAACAGGGGGTCCTTGGCCCGAAAAACGTTGAAGACCCCTGTTTTAGACGATGTGAAAGAGTGTAAATCGGAGAGCACTCCGTGGTAACGACACCATACACTGCTTTATAATCTATTTGACTCTAAATTGGACCTGTGTTTACTGTTAGCATTATATGGTCTCCTATTCTTCATCTTTATAATGGTAAGTACTATATAGTGCGCTAACAAAGATTACTTGGTCATGAACCTGTCAAGCCAAGTATATACATACATTGTTCTGCTGGAGAAATGTACTTTTTACTGCATGTGGTTTCAGTATGCTAGCTATACTGCAGTACAGTACAGTAGAATCCAAGCCTGGGAGCTGCAGCTTCACCTTCAAATGGATGTGGGCCTTCAAATGATATCTTAGAAGATGTATTTTTTGTCTTTGTTGGTTTGGTGCACTGAGGAAAATATTATCCAGGATAAGTCCCTTTGTTTTGTAGATAAATATAAGGCTGTATGCACCATGGGGATACCCTGGGAATGTGATACTGAATGTTTTATTCAGCTCTTAAGAGGAAAAAGCATCTTAACCTCTAACCAGTGGAAGGAACTATGAGGCTTCTCAATATAATAAACAGGTGTAATCTCAATAATTACTGTATGTCTGCATTTACTGCTGGAGTGCTCACCGGTACACCTACATGGTTCATGGTCACATAGAGGTCCTTGAGGAGGTATCAGAGGACCATGAGGGGGTCCTGGGGGCTATAAAGGGGTTTTATTTCAAGAGGTTTCAGGGATCTGAAACGCCATGGTGTCCTAACTGTTTTTTTTAATTTTACACAGTATAGGCTATTCTGAAGTTGGTGTCATGAGTACACACTGTATAATTATATTTACGTAGCCTATCCGGCCGCGTGTGCATGTTAGTGCATGTGAGTCCTGTGTGTGGCTAGCTAATCGTCAACTGTACTGCGCTCTTACTGTGGCTACTGACGGGGTCCCCAGGTTAGCTCTGTTAGCATTGTTTCCGTTGCTTGCACTGTAATGCTATTCGCACCATTAGCTGCTAGCCGTGTGGAGGCAATCCCTCTGCTCTGAATTTTGAATTGAGTTCCTGCCGAGAGTTAAATGAGAAGATTGATAATACTCTCCTGTCTGTACAGTGAACCTAAAGCTAGCAACTGCTATTTAGGTTTAGCATAAAGACCGGATACAGCTGATTTTCTTACCTTTGGAGAGAGCAAGGCTAGCTGTCCCCCCCTGTTTTTCAGTCTTTATGCTAAGCTAAGCTAACTGCCTCCTGGGTGTAACACATAGACTGTATAGGCTATAAGGTGTAGCCATGTTTTTTCTTAGGGATGATATGCTAAGAAAATCCAGGTAGTAATAATAATCTTAAATGTATTTTAACAGGTGCAAGCTGTTGACGTACCAAGAGGACCTTCCTCAGATCTCTGTGGTCTTCATCTTTGTGAACGAGGCCCTGTCAGTGATCCTGCGCTCCGTCCACAGTGTGGTCAACCACACACCAGCACACGTGCTCAAGGAGATCATCTTGGTGGACGACAACAGTGACAGCGGTAAGACCTTTGACAGCTTTGTATATAAGGATATATGTATAAGGATCATCGCTCTAATAATGACTTCCTCACATATGTAACAAGTCTTTATGTGATCTTACTGTATATATGCTCTGTGGGACATGGATGACAGTCGCTGTGGAGGTTTGATCCAAAGTCTTCCTGATCATTTTCTTTTTTACGTCATGTTTGTTTGTTGTTTCTCTCTCTCAGACTTAAAATCATGAAACCTGTAGAACCTGCAGAACCTCAGCTTATCATTGTCTGTCACCCTCTTTATTATCTCGCCTGGTTCAATGTGAACGACATACACAAATGAGTTGGAGTGATGTTTTTGCACGAGCCTACTGCCAGAGTAGTCAGTCTCGTTATGCTACACTTCCTCATGTGTGTCGTTAGTGTGTGTGACGCAGTTGTCTGCGTGTGTTTGGTTTTGTGAGTAACAGTTGAAGGGATAGAGAACTCCTGAGGGTGGACTCTTGAACACCAGGCTTTAAAATAGCTTAAACAAAAGAGGAAAGAAAAGAGGATGGGATTTGTCGCGCCCTTTTTCTAAACTGCTGCGTACTACCGTCTCCATGGCAATGTGGGCAAATGCTTCCGTTGCCTCCACAACATGACGCCTACAGCGGCTGACGATGCTCGGCTCCATATCCAAAGATATTGGATTTGAAGAGGAAGGGACAATGAACTAGATTCCAGCCGACACTTGGCCCTCCTTCACTTGGCACAGAGGCCTGCCTCTCCCAGGCTGGCAGTGGAAAAGGGCACAGGAATAACATACTGAAAGACGGCCGAGCAGGAGTCACCACTGGCACATCTCCGCTCCCCGCTGAGGCTCTAACGGCCTAGCATTAAACAGGCAGCCGTTAAAAGCCAGTGAACAGACACAAATGGAAGCCAAGCCCTCCTCTCATGATGTCAGTCAGTCTGTCCCACACATTTAGTCTCACAAGGGTTTCCCGAAAACAGATATTTGAAGGACATCCTGATTTTCACTATAAAGACTGACACATTTTCTGACAGTATTTAATTTGATCATATTTTACTTCTCCTCGCTCTCATAAAATGCTTTTATTACAAGGATGTAAAAGGAAACAGCAGTTAGATTCTCGTAACAAAGACTCTCACTGAAATCCATAATGAAATTAGTTTAGTACATGATGTAACTCCATAACTGATGCTGTAATCACTAATTATTTTAAACAAAAACAAAACTGTCATAAGCATAGAATCTGAGATTAAAAAAAGTTGACTATAGATGAATAATGTAAAGGAAATAGACACCTTCACAGATCCTGTAACATGCAGCATCCTAGCACTACTGTGAGAGGGCACATCAATGAGAAAGATGCATGTAAAATATTAATTAAAAGGCGTTACAGTATCATTAAAACATAATATCATGATACAATACTGTTTTCATGTTTTCCTACATCCCTAGACATGACATGTCTAATATCCTGATATTTAAACCACTAAGTTGGCATCCGATTCCCGCTAATTAAACCCTGGAGATTCAACTAATTTGCCACAATCCCTCCTCAGGCTTGGAAACTCAGAGCTGTTAGAACAAAGTTGTCACCAGCCTGAGGAAGTAACACATTGAAACTGTTGTACAAGCTGCTAGCAAATCAGAAAGCTAAACTCACGTTACAACTTCTGCCTCTGTCACTTGTTTGTAACCTTTGCTGTTAAGCATCACACACTGACATTCAGGTCACTCGCTGTGAACAGACGCATCCGTCAGCGGCTCTAACTGTATGTTTACCCACAGTGATGATGATTTGTGCGGAAGTGTGAGACGTTTCTTGGAAGCCGCTCTGCTGTGACATTAGACAATTAACATGCAGGCTGGACTGCTTGACCTTTTCTGGATGGCTCTGTCTGTCCCCTCTCGTTTAAACAAGGCACCGTGAGATGAGTGGAGGTACAGCCACACTCAATCCTGGCATAATAAATCAAGCACAGGAGGCATGTTTGCCTCGTCGCCATTCACATTTCCTTAGCCGGGACCGCCGCTGACATTTATTAGTGGTTGAGAGGTTTAGTCCCAGCACTGGTTCCATCAGTCTGAAAGAAAAGTCACATTCCCAGTGATGAGTTGTGTGTGTGTGTGTGTGTGTGTGTGTGTGTGTGTGTGTGTGTGTGTGTGTGTGTGTGTGTGTGTGTGTGTGTGTGTTTGCTATCAGAACGGAAAGACTTAATGAGCCCTACAGGATTCAATTCCAGCAAATACCACCACCAAATTGATAACTTAATGATTCATATAATGAAAACAGGATATAAACTGAGGACCAGTTGCATACAGCGTGTAGTCTTAATTACAAGTGGAGCTGGATTACTTTAAACATTGCATACATTAAATGTGATTAGATAATGGAGGATTTGCTCATTAACATACTGAGTGTGTGTGTCTGACAGTTTCTATATAGAATAAACTCATTTAGCTCCGTTTTGTTAGAGTTCTTTGACTTTACTTTCCATTCAAAACTTAATCTGCGATCTGAGTTACATCCTTACAGCAGGCTACACAATGGATTAAAACAACGAGGAGGTGAGATGAGAAGAGAGCTGTGAGACAGAAGGTTATTCAGGTTAGAGAGTGTGTCCCTGACGGATGCTTTCATAATTCATCTGTCAGTGATTCTGAGAACAATCAAGCATATTGTTGCCAAAGCAGAATTTTAAATGGACTGGATGAGGCAATGTTAATAATAATAATAATAATAATAATAATAATAATAATAATAATAAATTGTATTTGTAAAGCGCCTTTCAAAGCTAAAAGCAATCTCAAGGCGCTAAAAAAGAGTAGGTCAAGGATGGAGGAGTCTAAAAACATGAACCAATTTACCATCGTGCTGTTTCCAATAAATGTGTGCGAGGTGGATAACCTCCGTATTCCTAACATGCCGCTGCACAGATTATTTCCGGTCTACTGCCAGAACATTCCCCACTTACAGTGAAGTATTGTACTGTCGCACTGCATTTGGATATTATGCCACGATGGGGAGTGCCATTTTACTTTAGGCTACAATGCTTTTGAATATTTAATGAACATCACATTACTTGTGGTGAGCCGGTTCACCCGCTGGATAACTTCACTAGTCTGCTTGTGATCGATCAAAGCGATCACTCTCAGGCCTGTTTCTGTATGAGGGTTTGAGACAAGTCCATAACTCCACCGGTAGAAGAAGAGTGTGGCCTGTGGTTTGTGTAAACACACAGTAAAACACAGCTGACTGGTGTTCTGAGGCTGATCTCACTGGATCGGAAACAGAACATCCTGGGGCTTATGTTAAACACAGGTGTAGTGCTAGTGAGTGAGCACATAGGAGGCAGTATGTGGGAGGGAATATTTCAGGCTTTGCGGCATGCAAGTGAATTCTGATGCTTCAGTTTAAATAATCAAAAGCATGTTCAATACCTCTCCACCATCTATTCTTAACAGCGGCTTCTATAATCTCCCATGTCTCCAAAGGAATTCATGGTGCCGCTTGTGCTACTAAGCATTCATTTTAAATTCATAGAATGAGGGATAGTTATTTATCCTCAGCTATGTTTCACTGCTAGTCCTTTAAAATGTATTCCCTGCTCCATAACTCTCCCCCCATGGACGCAGTCCAATGTTTTATTTGCTAGGATCAGAGGGAGGCCTATAACTTTTCTCCTTACCAGCAAAGCCCAGTAATTATTACACTCTAATAGCTTTTATCATATTGTAGCTGTAGGGGAGGCCGATGATAAAGGACACCCGCTGCACAGGTTAGAAAAACCTTCAACAGTGCAAAGGAAACAAACTGCAAAGCTCTCTGGACCTTCAGAGAGGAGCGATGCAGCTTCTGACAGTGAGCCATCCAGATGGGAAGGCAGCAAAGTTGCCTCATTATTTCTAAATAATCGTACTTGACATTAGTACGATATGCTAACAGCGTGCTCATGTGTACCCACGGGCTCTGAGGGGCTGTTTTTACCAAAGCATACCAAAGACATGAGAGGCTGAGGAAATGTGTATATCTCTGGATGGAGTGTGATCTGCCATTTAGGGGAATATTAGTATTTAAAACGTTTTGCTTTTGTTTTTGATTTGTAACTTCTTGTGGGTGGAAGAGGTCACCCAACACCAGGTTCACTTTGGATCATCTCAGTGTGTGAGTATGAAATGCTCCGAAGGCATCACTTCATATTAGACGGTGGTGGAAATACTTACTTAAACTTAAGAACCAATAAGTAAAATTACAACAAGAAATCCTCAGCACAATGTATTTAGCTTAGAAGAAGATGCCCCTATCTTATATGATAGCTTTATTATATTCTTGATACAGATGCATTGCAGCAGCACTGTTGTAGCAGATGGAGATGAACCTCTTAATGTACAGCTCAGTAGTTCAATCTACTGATTTAATGTACACTTTGAATCTGTAAAGTACCTACAACTCAAATATAGGGGAGTAGAGGTTTAAAGTAGCATACAGGGAAATGAAAACCAAGTACCTAAACAGAAAAAGCTGAACTTAGAATAGTACTTAAGTAAATGTACTTAGATACTTTCCACTAGTGATATTAGACACATTACATCTACGGGCAGTGTGTCTTTGAACATGTGACATCCACAAAGTGCTGCAGCCTGCTTGCAGTCACACACAGTGGTAACCACGCAGCCACCCTGCTGCACATGTGTTCATGTTGAACATACGAGTATCACAGAAATGGAAAACAACACATCCACAGACACAAACAGTCTTCCATGAGTGTTTGCTTCAATTTGGTGTTAAATGCTAACACCACCGCTATGTGTTAAGACCTTCAGCTGGAGACGCCTGACTATGCCTTCACTCACTGCGCCCCCTCAGTCACACAGACAGGGGATTAGACATGTTCCTACTCTCACTGGCTGATTTATGTTGCGAGCCACTGTCACAAGCTAGCTATGGATGCTGTTCAGAGCCACGTGCATCCTTATTAATCTCTCCCTCAGAAAGTGGAACCCTCAGCCGTAACCCAGAGGAGAAGCTCAACCAGCCATCTATCCTGCAATGAAACACACGCAGCAATTTGTGCAACTGGTTTTTTATCCAGAAGTCTTTGTTGTCCCGGTGATGAGACGTCACACTGTACAGCAGCCTGTAGGCTAACCTGAAACATTGTCTTTGGGATCAAATGAAAGCTGCTTTTCTTGATTTAGTTGGATTTGATACAATTTATGAGTCAGCGTCTAAACCTGAGCTCTCGTTAGATCTTTTAGCCAACATTATGTTTTCTCTCACTAATTGGAGGTGTTGGGCTAACGTTAAGCTAGGTATGGACGATCAGTCAACACTGCTTGTTAAACGATCTCATCTACTTCCACACGTGTTGAATACCGAAGACGTGCGTTCGGAGTTGTCTCTGAAGTGACTCCGCTGAGGATTCATTTACAAGCTGGCTACTTATGTGACACATTTGTTTGTGAATTATAATTAAAGTGATGTAATTACTTTTTCAATGAGTAACTGATTGCATTTTTCAAGCAGCTTTCCTCACGCTGGTTTGCGTCACTATACACTGTTTTAGCTGAAGAAGGGGGGAAAAAGAAAAAGCACTCCACTCCAGTCCTGACTTGATGACTTAAAGCAAGTTGGACCAAAACCATGCAGGGAACACATTATCATGTGTTAATGTCACACTGTCATTTGTCATTTAAAGAACAAGTTTCTCTCATCTGCCCTCTTTCAGTGGAGCTGAAATTCAACTTGGACCAGTATGTGAACAAACGCTACCCGGGCCTGGTGAAGATCGTGAGGAACAGCAAGCGGGAGGGCCTGATCCGAGCCAGAATACACGGCTGGAACGCGGCCACTGCTCCTGTCGTCGGCTTCTTTGATGCCCACGTGGAGTTCAACACCGGCTGGTAAGAAAAGGTCATGTTTAACACGGGGAGGTCTGAGCGCTTTCTCTTGTCCTTTCTCACCTTTACCTCGTGCGCTTGGCTTTTCATGTTTTCAGCACAGAAGGATGTCATGTACAATTATGATCGTTGAAATATGCAGTTCAGTCTGCTCAAAGCATTTTGTGTCATGTCAAGTCTTACTGACACGGCACTCTTCGTCAGAACCACCATTCTTATTATTAGTAAGGGTTTATGGTTAATAACCTCTCTTGCGTCTCCTTTTATAAATTGTAAGTAATGTTAGAGCGGAATAGAAAGACAGCACCATTTCAATGACACTAGCTGTCCAGAAAACACACACTTATGACAAGATCCAGAGACAGACACTGACTTTAATTCAAAAGAGAGAACAAATGTTGAGCATGTCGACATGATCTTACCTGCAGGCTCTGGTCTTATTTTGCAATATGAAATTACTTCTGGGGGTCTCAGTCCAATGTCTGCCTGCTGCTTAAGTTTACCAGCAAACAAGTCGCTCAAATAGATGTAATTGGCACCTAATTTGAGCTTGTCGTGCTGTCAGTATTTATAGATGAAGTGTAGCTTTTGTCTGGCAGGCAGGTAGGGGGGGGCTCGAAGGGATGATGGAAGAGGAGGAGGGATGGAGGAGGATAGCAGAGAGACACTGTATGTTCTGCTCATAAATTGTTTACAGTGTCCCGAGATGCAGCTCAGCTTTTTTGGCTAACTAGATACCAGGAATATAAATGGAAATCATGCACACACTGCTCCAACACAGCGGTGACAGGAAGGCGCTCCTTATAACCTCCGGTAGTAGAAGTAATCCAGCTAGATGTAGTGTGAACACACTACTAGCTGAAGCAGGATGACTTTCCATGATGCCGATTTGCCAACAAAACAAAAAGCTAGATGTTAAAAACAAGGAGGTGTGGGTAGAAAGTGTATGCACATCTGGAGTGAGATACAGTGTCACATCTCATATTATTATATTGGCCCCATAGATGTTTTATACACAGACAACATCTGGACCTCCTCCTTCTGCCTGCAACCTCTGTTTTGAAATAATGCAATTTGACCAAATTGTGGCTCATGTTGGATAAATAATGACAGAAACAAATGAAATCATACATTAAGGCCTGATACAATATGTGTTTACTGGCTACATTATTTAATTTCAAATACAAATCATAATGAATTATTTGATTAATTGAGGCTATTATGTATGTTTAGTGAGCAGCTTAATATATAGATATATGTATGAGGAGTCTACGTGGCAGTAGACAAACAATATGTCGGTGTAGGCTTGGCTCACTTCCGGACATACAGATGTTTATGTGAAATAAAAAGCATTGTGTGACACGTCTGCCAAATACTGCCATGCTCAAATATCCTGCCTCATGAAAACAGGGTTCCGACATGAAGGTTAAAAGCTTCCTGTGCATTTGAATAACTAAATGATATTACTAAAGAAGGTCTCTGTCTCTCTCGTGCTTTGTGAAGAAGCACGAGAGGTCAGGGAGAGCGTGACCTTGTTAAGAAAATACTGTCTACCATGTATTATTCAGCCATTTCCCACCAAACACATCAACCTTGTAACCCTTGCAGTGATGTAGTAAACCTTGATCAGTGCTGTTTTGTAGCATGATTGTGAACCTGATGCCCGGCGGCTGTGCACGGCGGGCCGCCCAGCCAACAAACGGCACTCGGGGAGAAAGTTGCATCATTGCCTCGGTGCAATACTGATGATAATTGATACCCTGGTGGAGCCTACGCCTGTTTCCCATCTGTTCTTGCTCAAAAATAGACGTACCTGTCATGCCCTCACGTAACCCATTCACCTCCATATAGGTTTCCTCCTCCTCAGTTCTGGCGCTATGCAATCACCACCCCCCTGTTCTGCATGCTGGGGCTGAGTTCCTTTTGAGCTAGTTCACCTGCTGCCATCGTGTACATTTTACACAACCTCACGCTTTCACCCACGTACCCTCCATCTTTCTTTAATAACCTGCTGCCTTTTAGTTTTGATTTATTTGCTACAGATTTGCTTTTGCATGTTTTATTTACGGTAGAGCAGCGTCTCTGTGATTTCTTTACAATGTAGATGCTGGGTGAAGGCACATAGCTATGGAGGAGATGACAGGCATCTTCAAGAACCTCCTCTGTGCTGCTTAGATATATTGTGTGAGTGTGTTTGTATAGTGTGTGTGTGTATTTATTATCTCCTGTATATCTGCTCATCTTTCTGTGCTGCTCCTTATATTCAGATAGATTCACTTGTGGTATGTACACTATCTATTTGCTACAATGGAAGCCCCCCCTATTTATCATAATATGATTATTCACCATTGCACATTCAGTGATAAGTGAGATGGATGGTTCCTCTAGATGTTGTGGTGATTCTCCCTCAATGACCTTGTACACTGTTCATACTGAGCCAGAGACAACGCTGCCAGCTCTCCGCTGCAGTGCTGTGATTCATCGGCATGGCGCTCCACCTGGGGTGTCGTACGTTTGGAGCTGAAATGTATTGCTGGTTCGCATTATTGTTAAAGCAGACATAATTATAACATACCGTACAGTGCACTTGACAGCTGTTTCCCATCCCTCACACCATGTTGGTTTATGAGGATTTAAGAAGCGAGCAGTGATGGAATCAGATTTCCACGGCTTTGCTCTGCTTTAATATGAGGATATGAAATAGTTGCCTATCATTAAGACGGTATTGCATCAGCTAAATGTTCATAATCCTTCTTCTCTCACGCTTTATGTGCATCCATCCTTCAGACAACAGTCAGTCCATTCTGCTCCGAACAGGACCCGTTTCCCTCGGCATGCTCTGTAAATAAACAGGATTAATAGCAGGAAATGGGAACGTGTTGTAATTAGGACTCTCTGTATGCTGCCATGCCGCCGCTGCAGAGGGGAAGCGCAGGGAAATTGATATTTATTTGGTTTTTGAAGTCCCTGCACAGTTGCAATCTCAGGTTATTAACGATTAATGATTAGAAGTGTAGCAGCCGCTTCCCACAGAGTGTGTGCTGGAGATAAGATTGTCATTGCACGGAGGTTGTAATGAAATAGATGCTTCAGAAAGCAACACTTTGATGAATCTTCAATGCTACACTGCTATGTGACCTGGTGAGTTTATCTTAGAATAAGACAAACTGGTGAATTTCATAGAAGTAAGAAAGTGATAAAACCAACCTCCGCCTCCTGTAATTATAATATATATATATATATATATATGTATATATATGTCACATCCATAGTTATCCGTGCATGCAGGAAAATGTAATATAATAATATTAAATTCAATGGTACATAAATTCAGAGTTCTTGGAGGCTGAGGAAATGTTTTTTTAGCAAAAGTAAATGATGTTTTTACTCCGTCTGCCGGTCGCTCAGTGTTTGTATCTGTCTGTTCTTAGTGCTTCACAGAGCACAGGACAAGCAGACTTGCGAAACCGCAGAAAAGACAGATATTTGTATCATAACAAGCACTTCCTGAGCAATGCTCATGCTTCTGCATCTCACTGACGTCATAATGAATTGAGATTCTGCGTGGATACCTTTCACTTTCTTTAGACTCTGTATATTTTATGGGAGGCAGGAGACTGGCCTATATTAATATGTGCTCTACATGTGCATGTCTGAGCTGCTCTGTGGAACAGCCAGGCAGGAGGACTGTGAACGGCCTCACATTTAAAGAGATTTAATGCCCTTAAAGATGGTTCGAGGCACTGCAGGCTTAGATACTTCTCAAAGACGTGCACCACACTGTCATGTGCAGATGCATCACATGCACACGGCAAACATAAAGGAACTCTTTCAGAGTTAGTTCATTTGTGTTGGTATTTAAACACACTAATTATTGACTCTTTGTGTAGTTGTGTAGATTTATTTGATAATTCAAACCTATATAAAAAAATCAATTCATGCATATGATCATAAATTTAGTGACGGTTTCACTTTAAGTAAAAGATCCTGAAACCAATGTGTTGAACTCATCGCTCTGTGGAATTTGGATGTGCAATTTCTTTCTGCATCATTCCTCCAAACTCGGCTTTAGACGGCATCACCTCTATGCTTTCAGAGCAGGGGTCTTCAGGCCAGGGACCCCCAAACTGGTGTAGCATTGAGCAGGCACCCCCTACTGCAGCAGGCACCCCCGACTGCATAATGAGCAATGATATAATGAGCAAGTTGTGCAAACTATCAAACTTCAAAATATCCAGAATGACTTGATAATAGAGTCAGAAAGTGTAAAGAACTGCATGTCATAGATAAGGCTGTTAGCAGTAAGCTAGCAGAGGAGGATGCCCTTTAGTGAGCTACAGCCGGCATCGGCTTTAAATCACACCAAGCCAGATAAAGAGAGTGTGCATGTGAAGGTCTTGTCATAACATAACACAACGTTAACACTCACAAGACTTTAAGGTGGTGTCGCAGCCAGGTGAGGAGTTAAACTTCCTCATGGTCACACTGTCAGATTCAACTTAGAGAAACTTAAGGTACTGGAATGAAATCAAACCGCAGTAAAATTAACTTTTCATGAAGTGAGATTTGTGAAGGTTCTCCTAAACACCAGAAATATAACTCACCTCAGTCTGCTGTGCTATTCCTGTGCATGCTCTCACATCAATTATTTGTGTCATCCATGAAAGCTACTGTACACCAAACTTGCATTTTCTCCTGCATGAGTAGCTCACTTTCTGCTGCGTAAAGTCTAATGCAGATTTAAAGGGGATCTTATGTCAGCCACTGACGGCCCTGCTGCTCTTGTCTGATCATTCCCAGCTTCAGAATCATTAACTATTTGAGATCTGTTGATCTGGAATTTCTAAATAAAAAAATGTAATCTCAAAGCGGAGAGCTGCGAGGTTTTCCCATCAGCACTGGACACAGGTATGTCTGAGGGTGAAACCATCTCTGAGGTTGAGTAAAGCAGATATAAATTGCGATTGCACAGTGATATATATATCCTGACTTGTAACACGCCATACTGTTTGTTTAATTCTGCGAAATGTGTGCGCAGCCTGATGCGAAGCTCCGCAAAGGTGCCGGTTATTATGAAAGACAAATAGTAATCCATGAAGAGTTGATAAATCGGAGTGAGCTCCTGCTTCAATATGAACCGCTACAAGAAATGGCATGGTGGAGCGGACGGCAATGGAGGTTGTCTGTATGTATTCGTGATATTGAATGAGTCATCGCTGGAAGGGGGAGAAATCATATTGTAGCAGGAACAGAGCATGATTTGGGTCAATGTGGATGAATAACCCTCTCAGTGTTATGCAGATGAAATGGCAGATACAGGAAGAGAAATGACATGAGGCTCGTCTGTCAAAACCAGATGTGTCCTCATTTCCAGAGCATCTCTGTCTTATCAGCCTCCCGGATCCCTGAGGTGCAGGAGCTGCTGGCTGGCTCTGGGCTTTCTGAGCGGTTCTCAAGGACGCAGGGAGATGAATGGCAGAGAGAGCTGCTGAAGGTTAGGGAGTGGAGAAGAACATTCAGTGACAGCAACACCACAGCTAACCACGACAAACTAACCATGTCAGGAACACTGCTTCATTAAACAATCCTCTAAAGGTTTAAAGCCAGTTCTTTATTGCAGCACGTACTCGCATGCTGCACAAGAAAGCATGCTTTGCCTGTACTGTCTTTCTCAAACACTGAAATAACTCATTGAGTTGAATAACTGTTTGTCAGGCGGCTTTGAAACATCAAAGGTTTCAAAACCTGCAGCATTAGAAACGCAGAAGAAAATAATTTAGGCAATTTATCCTCAGACAGTTTTTAACCGTCAGATCTATCAGAGAATACCTGGCAGACATTGACACATCTGTACATCTTCTATATGTTAATGTGTGAATACGGATACTTTTTCATTTGCTTTGTTTTCTTTATATATTAATGTTTTTATCGGCTAATTTATGTCTTGTGCTGTGAATGTGTGTTTGATCACAGTCTGCTATTCAGTCTCAAAACATTAGTGGGACATCTGTTATGACACAAGCTGTGGAGAATGTGAAAGTCCTGTGTAACCATGGATGTGTTACAGTAAGAGAGCTGAACATGGTGCCGTCATTCAGCCTGCTCCCAATATGTGCAAAGTCGACTGGGAGCAGGAGGCCAGCACTAATGTGCATGTGCAGTGGACCACACAACACCAACCGACGGTTTTTATTAACAGTGAATGAGTGCAACTTTACAGTCTTGAATAAACTGTTCTAATGCTGCATTGTCTGCACATACATCCCCGGGTGTGATGACATCACGTGCTGGCTCATGAGCATCAACAAGTTTGCAATCCATTTTTCATTTGATAAAACTAGGGCTGTCGAATTAGCGCCTTAATTTCGATTAATTAATCACAGAAGAAATAACGCAGATTAATCGCGCTCTTAGATGTAACTGTTGATGCTCCGTTCTGTGAGATTCCTGCAGCAAAGAATGTTCGAACCATGAGAGAACTTCAAGATTAAATATATATCTATAGATCTATATTTAGATCTATAGATATCAGCTCAACACAAAGCACTTAGCAGCTAGCTCGGAGCTAGCTAGCACCGCCGTTGATGCTAAAGTGAGCGACCCGTCTCGTCATCTCTCGATCAGGCGTTCAGACGCAGCATGAGTCGGTCTACCTGAGACACAATAACATCGGTCTACCTGAGACACGTTAACATCGGTCTACCTGAGACACGTTAACATCGGTCTACCTGAGACACGTTAACATTGGTCTACCTGAGACACGTTAACATCGAGTCTACCTGAGACACATTAACATCGGTCTACCTGAGACACGTTAACATCGGTCTACCTGAGACACGTTAACATCGGTCTACCTGAGACACGTTAACATCGGTCTACCTGAGACACGTTAACATCGAGTCTACCTGAGACACGTTAACATCGGTCTACCTGAGACACGTTAACATCGAGTCTACCTGAGACACGTTAACATCGGTCTACCTGAGACACATTAACATCGGTCTGCCTGAGACACATTGACATCGGTCTACCTGAGACACGTTAACATCGGTCTACCTGAGACACATTAACATCGGTCTACCTGAGACACATTAACATCGAGTCTACCTGAGACACGTTAACATCGGTCTACCGGAGACACGTTAACATCGGTCTACCTGAGACACGTTAACATCGAGTCTACCTGAGACACATTAACATCGGTCTACCTGAGACACGTTAACATCGGTCTACCTGAGACACGTTAACATCGGTCTACCTGAGACACGTTAACATCGGTCTACCTGAGACACATTAACATCGAGTCTACCTGAGACACGTTAACATCGGTCTACCTGAGACACGTTAACATCGGTCTACCTGAGACACGTTAACATCGGTCTACCTGAGACACGTTAACATCGGTCTACCTGAGACACATTAACATCGAGTCTACCTGAGACACATTAACATCGGTCTACCTGAGACACATTAACATCGAGTCTACCTGAGACACGTTAACATCGGTCTACCTGAGACACGTTGACATCGGTCTACCTGAGACACGTTGACATCGGTCTACCTGAGACACGTTGACATCGGTCTACCTGAGACACGTTAACATCGGTCTACCTGAGACACGTTAACATCGGTCTACCTGAGACACGTTGACATCGGTCTACCTGAGACACGTTAACATCGGTCTACCTGAGACACGTTAACATCGGTCTACCTGAGACACGTTAACATCGGTCTACCTGAGACACGTTAACATCGGTCTACCTGAGACACGTTAACATCGGTCTACCTGAGACACGTTAACATCGGTCTACCTGAGACACACTAACAACTCCATCAGAGATGTATTGCAATGTACTGCAGGTGGTGGAGGACAGGGGGCTAACGGAGGCGTTACACATGGCGTCAAAGACACAAATTTTAAACATATTGTTTATTGTGCAATGAAAGATGTTATGCCTGATTTTAAATTGCAGTTTATGTCAAACAGTTTGTCAGTGTTGTCTAAGATAAATGTAGCAAACAAGATATTGGAGAAAGAGTATTGAAATAAAAGACATGTTGACAGTTTATAATGCTACTCATGGATTCATCTTCCAAAATCCATTTGAATATTTTGAAATGCTTCTCACAGCAAATATTGATACATGCGATTAATCTAGATGAATTAATCACAAAGCTTGTAATTACTTAGATTAATTTTTTTTAATCGCTTGACAGCCCTAGATAAAACACAAAAATAAAATTGCAAAAGTGCAAAAATTGTTCAGCCAGGAAACATCTGCAGTGAGAACCCAGAGCAGCTAGCAAGAGATGAGCTGCAGTCTCTGGTGTGTGCGTGTGTGTGTGTGTTGCTGCTGCTGACATTCAGAAAGCACACGTGATGTTAAAGGTGAATCAAAGTGAAATTCATTTGTTGCAGCAGCTGACAGCTGCACACAACAGTGAGTGTGCTTTTGGTGATTAGCACTCTGTACAAGCTGATGCAAACCAATTCAACTGTCTACTTGTATTTGTATTTTTTTGACACTGTCATGGAGGTTAAGTTAATTATATGTTTTAGCAAAGAGGTGATAGTTAGTGACGGTGTTGTACTGAACTGCATTTTATTCAGAGGTGTCGTTTGTAAATGGAAAGACAAAACATTTATATAACGTAATAAACATAATTAAATTCACACATTCTGACAATGTCAATAAAAACTGAACATTATGCTCTTTGTCAAAGTAGAATTCATGGCAGAGCTGTTGCATTGATTATTTAGATTACTAATAAGTTAATATGAAGCTGAAACTAGCAGGCTGTTAGCTTAGCTTAGCATAAAGACTGGAAACAGTAGGAAACAGCTAGCCTGGCTCTCTCTAAAGGTTTTTATTTAACAGCACCTCAAGCTCAATAAATAACACATCGTATATGTTTGTTTAATCCTTACAAAACCCAAAAATATCCCAAAATGTCTAAACTAATGATGGCGTGTGTGCTATAATGACCACTGACTGGAGGTTACAGTCACCCACAGTATTGGACATCAACAATGCGACAGATTAACGTAGAAACTCTGAAACATGTCTATAGCATTTAATATACTTTAGAGTAAAGTCAGAAGGAGCAATCTGCCAGCCTGTGGTACTTTAACCAAACACTCTCACGTTATTTAATAATGGCTTTTTATAAGTACTGCTTCATATTTCACTGACATCCCATATTGTTCAATTTGGATCCATTCCCTCTGTACTCTCTGTCCCCTACCTTCATGTGATAAGTAGTAATTTAGCTTTTGGAAGATAAATGGGTATCACTTTTTGAAGAGAAGTAGATGGGGGTGGGGGGATGGGGGGGTTAGAAGTTTATCATGTGACAAATTGAGCGTATGAAGAGTTGCTTTGAAGATATGTTGGAGATCATCTCTCAGCATGAGAAGATTATACAAATGTAGGCAGTGCCAGCAGCCTTTCGGCATCACTCTGCACCATATGGATCTCAAGTCCACGCTGCCCTTGGCCAAGGCTTTAAATAGCAGAGGGAGTTGTGTGGCATCGAAAAAAAGCATTCTAGCAACCACGAGACAAAGGCAGCAAAACTCTAGAAGTCCTCCTAAATGGCACTAAGTTCCTACAGTAGCTAAGTGTTGCTTCTTAAGACCTAATACCACCACTGCTGAGGCAGCCTTTACTGAAGGGAGAGAACTTATATTTATAGAAGAAGTGTTTTGCTTTGGATGATATCACATCTTTACATCTTGATGGTTTGGTTTGTTTTAGTGGAATGGTAAACCCTAACCCCTAACCCTAACCCCTAACCCTAACCCTAACCCTAACCCTAACCCTAACCCTCCCCAAACAAGACACTCAGAACTCAACAAAGAAACGGAACTGAATTGGTATCGCCTTTTTATTTCCTAAAAATCTCTGAAATATCAAACTAGAGAATATCACCAGCCTTTAAGGTTACGGTCATTCAGAAAGATTGCCTCATAGTTAAAAGTATAGTTTGACATTTTGGAAAATAATGTTCCCTTGAGTTGGATGAGAAGATCGATATTCTGCCAAACCTTTATTATGTTGAATATGTAGCTGGAGCCTGGAGGGCGTTTTATATATATTTATATATATATATATATATATATATATATATATATATATATATATATATATATATATATATATATATATTATCTCAGCATTCAGAGAGGAAGCAGGAGGAAAGTGCTCGCTCTGTCGATCTTAGCCACTGATGTCTGAAGTTACAAAAACCATCAATAATAAATGATAAATTGATAGTTAATTAAACTTCAGTTGTGGTTATTCTACTGTTAAGAAACAATGACATTATAACTGATGTTTACTAATGTATTAGTTATGCTAAAACTTATGTTATTTTAACAGTTTATTGTTCCACACATTATAACTTTGTGTATATACTATATTAAGTATTTGTTAACCAAGCCATTTTTAAACCTTAAGAAATTGTGTGTAAAACATTCATAAACATTAAATAGAGGGATGGACCAGATATATATTTACGATATTATAAATACATGATTTGTAAACCGTCTATAAACATTGTTTGGATGGCTGTTATTAAGAAGCATCTGATAATAATACCTTGTTCAATGGTTAAACAATACTTTGACAACATGAATGTTTTTAGATGCTTAACAAGCACACGTCCGGTAATTTTGAACATGTTCAAAACATCAGCGTTCAACAACGCACCCCAGTGTGTCACCGCCTGCTCTTAACGAACACTATTTATACCTTACCTTATATCAACGTACACCAACGTGTTGCCGATATTTTGTATACGTTATGCATTCGTTGGGTATTCGTCTGATACATTTTGTATAAGTAAGTGATACGATATCAACAGGTTAGACATGCGTATCTGTATATGTTCACTTTTCCGATCCGATCCGATGAAAAGTTGGACGTATTTGGACTCTGACAAATTGTCGTATGCGCCGGTGTACGTTTCTGTTATGCGGAGATGTGTGACAGGGCCTTAAAGTGTGGCATTCAGAGAGGGATGTAAAGTCTAATTCTACTCATACTATAACTAACTCTTCTCTCACCAACATAATCTAGTAAAGATTGAAAGATGCAGTAAGTAGACTGGCAGCAGCGGCCACTTTCAGGACTGTTTGGCTTGTTGTTAGATACTTACTCTTCATTACCTCTAACCATCAAGTACGGACTGACAAACCCATAATTTTCTGATGTTTTTTCTCAAATTGGCTTTTTAAGAGCTACTTTTAGCCTTAAGAGGTTTTGTGAATATGAACCCTGCTCTCTACTTGATGTGTTCTAAAAGAATGTGTCCCAGCCAGAGCTGCCTGAGAGTAAAAGCCCTGCGATGAAGAGTCAGAGTCAGAGCGAGGCCTTTTTCAGAAACTAACTTGCAACCCTTCACATAGAGGGATCAGGTTTTACCTGTTATCCAGTCTTATCGGGATAAGTGTCACATTTTGACATTTCGTTTTCATGAGCAGGAGATATCAAATATGGTATAATATCTGTCGTTCTGCAAGACTTTCACCTCATAAACAGTGGAGGGAAGCGGATCCCGAATGTCGAATAACTGCTGATTCGACAGACTGCATCATCGCTGAAATCCCGTGTAAATGTAGCGCAGGAGTGAAAGTCAGGATGACATCTGTAGCCATCCATAGCTGCTCCTGGCATCCTCTTATGGAATCAGGATCTACAGTAAACACCTCTTTGTTCAGTATTCGGGTTGATTTCCTGCACATCATTTCTAGGAAACCAAATTCACATTACTTCACTTTACATTTACATTCAGTTCCATCATCCATCTGGTCATCCATGAAGAGATTTATTAATTCTAACATTGTTGCAATATTAATACTTCCAACCTCTTCAGGGCAGAATGAAAATATGCACGCCTTTATTATTTTTGCTGAAGCAGAGTGTTCTCCTCTGTCTGTCGTCACCTTTTGTAACTGTCCAATGAAGCTCCTGCATACTGATCTCTGAAATCCTGCTCTTAACTTGGACCTTTTTTCTTGTCCAAAGGGCTGAACCTATTCTGACCCGGATGAAGGAGGATCACACCCGCATCATCCTGCCCGCCATAGACAACATCAAGTACAACACGTTTGAGGTGCAGCAGTACGCCAACGCCGCCCATGGCTACAACTGGGGGCTTTGGTGTATGTACATCATCCCCCCGCAGGAGTGGCTGGACAAGGGCGATGAGACAGCCCCTATCAGGTGAGGGCCGCGGCCGGCGAACAGCCTCCATTATAGATGAGGATGTTTAATGAAATATGGATAGCCTCAGCACATGACTTATTCATGTGAGGAACCATCAAACTAAGGTGCTCTGTATTCCGATGTGCCACCCAAACGCACAAATAAAGCCTCTCTGTGCAAAGCTGTCTAATTACCGTGATGAATCTCTTTTATTATGATGCAGGATCACGAGGCCACAGCGATACAGTGTCATTAGTGTAATTATGTGTTGAATATAAGGCAGGCATTCCACCATTCACTTCCCAAATCAATCAATCAATTCACGTAATTCAAGTAATTTCTTCTACTTTTCATTGAATCTCAACACGTCCTGCAAAGGTTTCATATTAAAAGTCTAGCAGAAAGTGTTGACCTGAATATGCACATTAATAGATGTTCACCTGCTAAAGCCAAAAGAGTCGGGTGTCTTATTGCCATTCCATATTTTGGAGCCTGGAGACTTTTAGAAGTCACGTCTTGGATGTGTGATACAACATCAGATCCTGGAACACGCAGTGCACCAGTATCTTCTCTTTGAGTACTAAAATCAGAATTGGTCAGCTCTGCCATAGCGATAAGAAAATCTTATATTGCACGGCAGCGTCTGAGCCTCCATGAACATGAAGGCACAACAACAGAGAGACGGGGAGGCAGCAATAATGTGTTCACAACCAGTAAGAGAGGTGTAGCAGCAACAATTTATTTTATTGATACTATTCCATATCTCTGGCTGTGCTCCATTCTACAATGTTCTAAACGAGCAAAATATGAGAGCGAAAGAAATAGGTGCAGTTTACACAAACCTAATGTGATCCTGCATAATAAAACGACCTTTAACTAAACATTGCAGCTCTCATGTGCAACACTGCCAGGTGTCCCTGAGCTCGCATCTATCTGGTGGAATGACTAAATGCATGAATCTCAGTGGACGCTGCAAGGAAACAATTGGCACTGGGAAAATACATGAAATATAAAGACTGAATAGTCTCATGATATGGGTGTTTGAAAACTCTTGAAGGACACATTGAACATTTCAGATGCTGCTTTATGTGGAAGGCTATATCTTTTTGTTTTAATGTTGTTAGGACAAAGCTGGTACAAGGTCAAGCCAGAGCCGGCACGAAGGAGCTCAGCTATTTTTTGTTTAATATTTCCAAATGAAGGGCACTGCTGGATTACACACGTGGCTGAGGGCTTGATGCGCTGCCAATGCCGTTTTAGTGCTCTAAAATCTTGAGGTCAGATCTGAAGTTAAAAAAGGCACGTACAAATATTCACACCACAATGAAAAAAGGTGACAATATAGTGACCTTGAATGTGATACTTGAAGTGTGAGTGATGGCACACAAGTCTCCAACAGCCCTTTCAGCTTGACTTGTGAGGACACCAGGAACCATGGATAATAACAAACATAGTGCAACACATAACAGGAACACAGCTCATATAGGGAAACATGCAATAACATGGAGGCAGCGGAAACAAGTTGTGAACACAAAACTGAGTTGAACAGTTGCTTCTTTACACATCCAGCAGTTACGGAGCAACATTATCATTTGTGAGGAGTTGTGTTTAAGTCTACCTGTGTAAGATGCTCCAATATGTTCGCTGACTAGCTGCTAACCTTTCTTTTGAGCAGCTGTGACCGAAAGCGCCGCAATGAGTGTGAATTAAAAAAACTTAAAGTTGTGAGCAGAACAGCTGAACAGCGGAGCTGCAGATGTTCTCTGTCGGTGCATCACAACAAGCGACCGCTCTCACATAGGAAGATAGATTATAGCTGCTTCAAAGTAAAGACTGTCTACGTGCCAGCTGCAAACACACTAATGCTTACTGTCAGAATCTCTTCTAATGTCCCAAACGTGAAAAGTCTCAACCTCGGGCGCTGCAGAGTAGGCAAAGCGATAACGGTTTCATTTGATACACTTGGTCTCATACAAAGAAACAATGTGATAACATTTTATACTGTGGACCTAAATAGAGCTGTCTTATCAATGCGCCATGAAAATAATGTATTATTGAGCATTAAGTGGCGGACTTGAGATAGAAGAAGGATAGAACAGCCTCAGACGCCGCAGAGCTGCTGGTTCCCCATCGACACTGTGCCGCAAATGGACAGATCGCCTGAAGGGCCAGCTGAAGTGTGTCGGCTGTGTGGATTTCTATTGGAAATCTTTCTCCCACTTGTTTCCTCAAGGTTCCTGCCCATCAACAACAGAAGCCTTGTGGCCATACAGAGCTCAGTCTCAAAGCCGTTCCTGGCTGTTTGGACACAATCAACTAAAAAGTTCACATAAAGACACAAAACTGCCTCTTTCTGAGAGTGCAGAGGGTTGCAAACACTTTTAGAGATTTGAAAAGATGAGGTTTTCTTTGGCAGCTACAGCGATTATTACCAGGACAGAATAGGAAGATGGTGGACATGGCTGCAAGTGGTATGAATATGTGTACAGAAACCTGACATGTTTAACGGAAAGTGCAGAGAGACTGTTGTTCCTAAGTGGGAAGCCATATATTTACAGTACAATAATCACAGTGTTGATGTAAGTGAGTGTGAAGTAGCATTAAAAATAGTATGAAATAGCAGAATTAAAATAGTATAAATAGCAGAATTAAAATAGTATAAATAGCAGAATTAAAATATTATAAAATAGCAGAATTAAAATAGTATAAAGTAGCAGAATTGAAATAATATAAAGTAGCAGAATTAAAATAAATTAAAATAGGAGAATTAAAATAGTATAAAATAGCAGAATTAAAATAGTATAAAGTAGCAGAATTAAAATAAATTAAAATAGGAGAATTAAAATAATATAAAATAGCAGAATTAAAATAGTATAAAATAACATTGGAGATCATGCCTAGTTTCTGTATCTGTGCCGTACTGAACGACCTCCTGAAACCACGTTCATCACCATTCTTGTAGATGTTTGAAACGATCAGAGCCACATGTTGAAAGCATGAGATCCACAATGGGCCCCTGTGGCCCTTCAGCTGGTTTACTCCCTTTGCTACACATTCTTCAGAGTCTTCCCGTTTCATAAACAAACCCCAGTGTGTTAAGTTTCATGAAATCTATCGGTTAAAGCCAATAATGTTCTTTAATCTTTCACTTTTCCACTAATTGTGTAAAGAACATGCAAACACATTTATCAGAGGAGCTTCCTCTTGTTCCCGTGGTAACACCGTCTCTACTTGATCTCAGGCTTTTCAAGAATACACACTCGAATCAAAGTTACCTTTACACATTCATAAACCAGTTATATACAGAATGAAATCATTTAAATGAGTTTAAAGTGGCATAGAGTAGCAGCATTACAGATGATATGTATATGAGGTATATGAGTAGTGCTTTCAAAGTAGGACCATACTTCAAATCTGTGTACTTTCTTGAGATTGTCATTTGCTGTGGAGGCACTTTAAATCACTTTGAAGCAAAGAAAATATGAGAATCAGACATAAGTAAGCAGCACTTACAATACTTCCTGCAATTACTGTAAACAAAATACTCCAATCTAAACATCTTGCTTAAACAGATGCTTGCAAGGAAAGATTTAAAAGGTGTAAATGCATCTGACTGCACAAACAGGGCGAATAAGCTTTGTGTCGATAAAACCAAGTTCAATATGAACCACAAAAGGACTGATTATAGCCACCACTGCACTTTCTACAGGAGTAATCATAAATAATGAGCACAATTATAAAAATGAGCACACAGACTTACACAAGAATAGAAGACATGTCATTATGCAGCATTATATTCCAGTGAGGTAGTTTCATCAGGCCTTTCTATGTGTATAAATAATGGCTTTGATGCACATGTTCTTTAAAAGATTCAACCTATTACTTAATAAAACAAACATTACTGAATGTTTCTTACATGTTCCTCTCACACCTGAAGCATCAGGGTTGTCATACACGTTGAGATGAGAGGTCACAGATGTTCAAACAGCAGAGTCTTAATCTGGGTGAGAAGTATGCAATCTTAAATGAGTCTTTATCTTGCCAAATCGCTTACATGTATCAGATGTTCATACTGCCGACTGCTAGCAAATGATCTGGGGGTAAAGTTGAGGGGTGTGAGGGGTGGATGAGCACTGCAGGCCGACCATCTGCACACTAAAAATATCTGAGAAACACGCAGGAAGATCCAACCACCAATCTGTGATGTCTGAAGCAGTCCAGAAGTTGTTCTGTGACTAAATTCCCTCTTATTTTATTCCCACGAAAACACTTTCTCTCATGTTGCCGTTTGAAGCGACTTCTTTGTGCTGAATACATGTAAGTACAAAAAGCCAGAACAACAGTGCGACAGGGAGAGAACAATGGCTGGGTGTATTATTCCCATTGACTAAATATTCCAAAAGAACAAGTCTTTGTTGTATTTCAGACACACCACTGATGGACCGGTGGAAAGCATCAAAGCGTAATCAGCGTTCTGGTCGATGGAGAAGCTGGAACCTCTGGCTCTTCTGTCATTGATTTCTCTTTGTTTGATTGTTGAACACTCCAGGAAAATTGCGAGTCAATGTGTGATTCTGGAAACCAAAAGTGGACATTTATTTATTTCAGACCTGTGACAAATACATAACAAATACGCAGCATCTCTATTTTCAGCATTTCCAGAGGAACAGCTGGCTCCACTTATTCATTCAAATCTCTTCCGTTAATTGGCTCTAGTGGGGGAATTACTTGTTCACGCCTTAACATTGCATGCTTTTTCACCCTGCACACCAAAACAAATGAGAGAAGCACCAAACTTTGCTTTTTTCTTTTCTCAAAAAATATTACCAGCACATAAGCCACTGAAGTTGTGACTATAACCAATGTGAGGATGTTCCTTCTGCAGCATTACATCACAAACATAACACATGTGGTCAGCCGGAGGTTTCTAGCTTCATCATCACATGCATCTCACTGAAGGTGCTGAGTCTGGACTTAAAACACAGAAGCAGTGTTTACATTGAGGAAGCTTATTCTAAAGAGAACGCTCAAAGAGAGCTGCACAAAGTTTGCACTGTACAGACAAGCAAGGTAGGTCACTTGTCAAGAGAGGAGAAAGGATGAGGTGAACGAGGCTGAATGTGTGCTGCGTCTGTCTTTTTATCTGCACAGTGAGTGCTAATAATGGCACTTGAAAGCCTCCCTGTCACCGCCTTATAATTTAAACAAAGACTTTATGAGGCTACGTCGGAACAAAAGAGCATAGAAGTCGGCAAGCATGGGTCGTTTTAACAAAAGTCACTTTTCAGTGTGGAGCAAAGGTATTTGGAATAATTAGCTAGCAAAGACATTGTCCAAATATTACTTTTAATCAGCAAAACGCTAGCAGATCAGTCACCGTCACACTTTAATTTGTCTTATTTTGAGCAGCTTGCATTAATTTGTCACTACTCATAAAATACATACTGTGAATACCAAGCCACAAAGATTGAAAGATTTATTTAAAGGAAAGCTTTTCTTGGATATATAACGGTCCGGTGATATAACGGTGATCTACTGATGACGTATCACTGCACGGTGAAGGTCCAGACATGTAATATATTTATACCCTAAAAACACCATTTCTTTGGCTCACACATGATGTGGCTCAGAGTCAATGAATCTTAATGCAGCTTTCCTTTTAGCTTATTCTACTGCCATGTCTCTCATGACTCTGTGTGTAAAAGAATATATGGTGAGTTCGCTCCGGGCGTCATTCCAGAAAGAAGAATGAAACCACTCGTTGGTCACTTTAGAGAGAGCACTTAAGACCTGACAGATAATAGTAGTGAAAAGCAGCCCTGGGGGGACAGCAGCTAAAGTGGGACCATTTCTTTTAGTAAGCACTTCTTGTTGTGACAAACACTGCCTATCTCTTCCTCTACCAGCTCAACCTTTGCGCTCGTTTTGAAAGTATTTGTACGTTTTTTTTTTCCTAAAACATAATGAAATCTGACAATTACGGTTTTATATAAATAGATTTATCAGACAAATTCATTTTAAAATAAACAACAGCACAGCCGGGGCAGCAAGTGCTTACAGTAAAAGAAAAGTCGGGATGACACCATAAAGGCCTGAGGCTTCTTTCCATTGTGGTCCCTTAAGATCCTGGTCAGGGACGGGGACGGGGACGGGGGGGGACGGGGGGGGTAGGGCTGGTGTCATGTTTTATTTCCTTCTCCATCTTACTTTTCATTTCATCTAAATATTAAAGCTGCACTTATCAATATTATATGTTAACAATGTTACTCATTAATATGTGTTGTATGAATGATGGGTCTGCAGTTTCCCCCTCAGTGATACACAGCATTTTATCCTCTTTCAGCTCATTGTTTTGGTTTTTCAGGCAGCAGTGTATAAATATATGTATAGATAGATAAAGACCAATGTGTGCTACCTGCCCAGCACCAAACAGCCAACATAGAGGATCATTTAGCAGCTAGAGAGACGTGTTCTTCCCCGGAGATGATGGAGACCAATCTAAAAAAGAGTGATAATGGAATTGCATTTGTCTGGTGATCAGAAACACAACTCCAATTTAATGTAAACCAACATATGTCAAAGCTGCATCACATCTTAGCATACCCAAATGACAACAAGCGCTGACTTTATACACAGAAATCTAGTCGCCCTCCCAACATATTGTGAAATTCTAATAATAATATTATTCTATGTCCATATTGAGCCACTGTATAAAAGTGTGATAGCTGGATTATCAACATATTGTGTCTCTTGTCGCTCATCCAGAACTCCAGCTATGATTGGCTGCTCCTTTGTGGTCGATCGAGAATACTTTGGCGAGATTGGTCTTCTGGATCCTGGCATGGAGGTCTATGGAGGCGAGAACATCGAGCTCGGCATGCGGGTAAGGACGTCACATTGTCACCCAATCTGCTGGGAAAATGCATTGAAATTGGAACGAGTCTTTCATAAATAATCGTTTTCTTTTCTTTTTTTTTACTGAATTGAAAGTGTGTGTGTTAAGCAGAAGATGGAATTGCTGCAGGAAAAGTAGATTTTTAATGAGGAATTCCTTCATAGCGTGAGTTTCTTGTGTGCGCACACCAGTAATGCCACACAGAAAGAGATAATTACATATCCAATATTTGAGGGGGTAATTTCTAGATGTGGTGGGAATGTTTTGTGAAATCCATATTCAAACTTTGTAACAGCTTATGATGAAGTTTTCTTATGTTTCCCAGCCTGGGGGAAACTGCTTAAGATACAAAACCCAGGGGCATCAACAGAAGTCATGATTAAACTTTGCAAAGTACCTTCAATGAGAGTGAAGGAGGGAAAAAAAAAAAACCCTTAATGCAAATCTTCAACCAACCCAAAGGCTCTAAAGCCTGTGCACGGAAAATGTAAATCTCTTTAGCTGCTGCTTTGAGTTGAATTTAACGCTTCATATGAGCGAAGGGCTTGCTGAAGAATTGGTTAGCGTTTAAATTCAGAAAATGTTTCTCTCCAGCCGAGCGGAACCATTCTGAATCTAAACGCACTTCTTCGGCTTATTGGAATGAGATATGCTTGAAAGATCCCACTCCTTCATTTAACGTCATCTCCAAATCCATTTCAAAATCTCAAGACGGCTCCAACGACACCTCTGAAGTGTCGGCCGCCTTCGAAAAACCACTTGAGCGGAGGCCGGAGAATGGATCGTGATTCCAGATTGCTGCTGTGCTTTATGAAAGCCAGAGTTGTTGCTGACCATTTTTGAGTCATTAGGTCACACAGAGTGGCTTCCCCCCCCCACCCTTTTTTTACCATCCACACTAATAACAGAGTCCTCTAGCTTCTTGTGTCTGTATCTGATAGTTGTTGTTGAGTGATAACTCAGCATTATGTATAATGTGCCAACTGCCAACAGCGTCCTCCAAGGTTATACAGTGTTTTGTGATTCAGTCGAGCTGCGTATATATGTACCTAACAAACCATGCAACGGAGTTAGATGCAGTTTGTGGGGGGGAGATCAATTCAGCTACAGCAGCTAAATAAAATAACAACAACTCTATACAGGCTCTGACACACACACACACACACACACACACACACACACACACACACACACACACACACACACACACACACACACACACACACCTCCTCATTGACTCTGTCTGTTTTCACTCTGAATATTTACTCCAGCTTTTTGATTCCTGAAGTATATATATATATGAATATATGTTTCTCTGCTTGTGAACACAATGCAATCACCAATGTAATTCCCTCTCCTCCTGTTTGGCCTGTCCATGTGGAAACAAAACACATGCCACAGAAAAGGGTTTCTTCAGAACATATACCAGCTTAAACAGATCTGCAGCCACCAACCAGCTTCAACCATTCATATTATACAGCTGCTAATGGAACCGAGATGGGCTTCTGGCCAGTGGACGGCAATTACTCCTTTAAGGCTACTGCAGCTCAGGCAGGTCATTGTAGTGCCGGCTGAGGAGTTGTCATTTCATACAGGCTTGATTGACAAGAACATGTTTAGCAATTAGCCAGGGCAGCTCACAACAGCTGAGCTTGCCAGGGACCATCTGACTGCAGGGGGCTGATGAAAGGCAGAGTTCACACAGAAAGGTTATGGCGTATTTATAATTTACTGTGAGTTCCAGCTTCTGTAAATTGCTCTGTGTCGAAAAAAGGCTTCCAGGATCTAAAGAAAACTGGCTTCTTTATAAGCAGTATGACTGTGTTGTGCTCAGGCTGATTATACAGTACATCGCACTGCATGTGGTGTTGATTCTGTGAGGAGAAGAATACAATTCAACCATAGGAAGAGGAAACAAATCATAGATCTTTGCTGTTTGTTTAGATGTGGAATAATTTACAGGGTAGGACAGAGAGAGGATGACACCACAAAGACAATAGATATGTAAATAATGCTCCCAGCATGATGCGGTGACAGATTCATCTGCAGCCAAACATTTTTGTAAGTTACGTAATCAATGTATTTTTGCCGGATCGGCGTCTAATGCTGCTCAACACATATGTTCCCATTTACTCGCTACATAGGAAGTTGAGCTCTTCACCTATTAAATAATGGTAAATGTCTGAACATCCTGCTCTTCCACAAGGCTCCGTTTGCAAACAGAGAAAAATGGTCGGGGACAGAAATGATGAATTCTGCCAGAAGTGTCAATATGAGTTTATCCTGTAATGCGTCTCCTGCCCCCTCCTGCATTGCTGAGTCTTTGCTGATATAGCATCTCGGGAGACCGGGAAATTGCCTTTCATTTCAAAGTTCCTATGGGCACAACGATTATACTGTGGTAAATCTGTCCGTAAATGTAGTACTACATCAACTCTATCAAGGGTCATCCCTGCTGCTGCTGCTGCTGCTGCTGCTGCTGCCACTAAGTCCTGATGTGGACTAAAACCTTCTACACACTTTAATTGTCTTAATGTATATTCTTTAGCAAAGGAAACAACTAAAATCTACTGAATCAGTGCGTTACTGAGTAAACATCCACTGGGGTTTGACAACAAGTGATACTATTATACTTGTTTTAACGGCCAGGTGCCGTTGTTTGTACTATATTGCATATTCTCTTATTTTCTATCATAAAGTAAACGTTTTCCGAAGCCTCTGAAACAGCATTTAGATCATTTAAAAACCTCTCAGGTGAAACCGGGATACGTACCGCGTGTCACTATTCATTGGAAGGAAAGCAATTTAACCTTCAAAATAATCATTTGGAGGCTCCATACAGTTGATAACTTATTAAATAATAATTTCCTCCGTTTGATAATTAGAATAGGAAACACCAATCTACCAGCTCATTTGTATTTTTGAATCATGACAGTTGGATAAATAAGAAATTAATTAAATGAGTTTAAATGAGTAAAAGCTTGTCTACACATGTGGTGTTTTAGCCACATTCTTCATCAACACAACCCTAACACTATGTACCGATGTTGTTAATGAATAATTGTTCTGCCACTCTGAGTTTAGTCGGGTTTACCTGGTCTCGTTCCCAGGGCATCGATTGCCAACGTGTCACATGTGCAATAAGGGAAGGACCCAAACGCAGGACACAGACTTGGAGCAATAGGTGGGAGGTTTATTGAAGGGGTTTTCAGGGAAAGGGGATGATGGACGGAGAACATCCGGCTCATGGAGGCAGAGGGTGCAGAGGGTGCAGAGGGTGCACAGGGTGCAGAGGGTGCAGAGGGTGCAGAGGGTGCATAGTGTGCAGAGGGTGCACAGTGTGCACAGGGTGCACAGGGTGCACAGGGTGCACAGGGTGCACAGGGTGCAGAGAGTGCAGAGGGTGCAGAAGGTGCAGAGGGTTCAGAAGGTTCAGAGGGTGCAGAGGGTAATGGGTAGCAGGCAGGCGGGACAGGCGACAGGAAGCCAGGGATCACAAACTACCACTGTAGTTGAGTAGACGATCTAGCAACGAGTGGCTGAAGACTGGGGTTGATATACTGCTGGGTTGATGAGTTAATGGATGGCAGGAGTGAGGCTTAGAGCAGGTGAGTTGACTGAACTGCAATCAAGGGAGAGTGCGGGGTCGACACACCCACAACACAGACACAGAGAGAGGAACAAGCAGGCGACACAGGGGAAAGGGAAAACACTAGAAACACAAGAAATGACAGGAGGCGTGGCCGTGACACAACGTTTCTCTGATACCGACGCAAAAGGCCCCCTTAGGCGTAGCTGGGCTTTTTAAGTAACTCTAATGTAAACCCATCCGCGGCAATATTAGACGCTCACAACAAGTCTTCCGTAAGTCAGGTGAGGCAGTAAAAAGAGCAACAAAGTCTTCACCTGGAGGAGGACGGGGTGGATGGATGAATGGGGTTCTTGTCCCGGGTGAAACCCAAGGTCAACGTTGAGTGACACTACTGAACCTACGTATCAAACATACCTATTTTAACCTAAACCTTGATCTTTTACTAAACCTAACCGAGTAGTTTTATTTGAATCAACCACGTGTTCACTGTGAGCATCACAGTTTGACACGTAGGGCTGCCCAGCTCACTAGGACGTGACGCCGACGAGTTCTGTCCAAGCGTCCGTATGTGATGAGTTGGGAATGAGAACGATTTTGTTTCTCCCCACACAATATGCCCATGTGCTAACGCTGACATCCGGAAATTGATGTCAAAAAACTCATCTATAAATCCAAGAATCTCAAGTGTGATCTCGTGGGGTCGCCTGCTTGTCTCCATGGCATTTATTACAGGAACTTTCCAAAGTAATGAACCCAAAAAAATGTTTTTTCATAACCACCTGGGCCAGGCCTTGAGGCATCTGGTCATAATCTCGCTGCAGTGAGTAGAATGGAACTAATTAAAGTCTAGCAGAACCAGCAGCTAGACAGGAGTGGGACATAATTGCACTTCACTTGGTCCCTTCTGCATCCCGAGCAGAGTTATTACAGTGTGCTGACAGGTTACAGTACAACAGTCAGTGCATTTATTATTTTGGTTTCAGACTAGATTTCTCATCAGTTTTATCTATTAACATTTTAACTAAAATATACCACTATATGCAAAAGTTAATTTCAAGAGTGTTTATGGTGCAGCGGCTTGAGAGATACTGCGTGAGGTAAAGGAGACGAGTACATGGGGATGTTCTGAGCTGCTCTGTTGCACCACTGAACAACAGGAAGTTCATTATTGTAGTTTGACTCGACGCCACGGTCAACAGTTGGAGCTGCAGCCGTGGCTATGATTCACAACTCACGGAGAATTAAGGTTCTTTAAAACCCTTAGTGACCAATTGTCACAAATATTCAATCATAACTGTCAAATTTGAATAAATGAACACAATTCACACACCTTTAGATTCAGTGAGACTTAAACTCCCCGGGGATATTCTTATCTCAGATGTCCATTGAATTAACGTCTATAAAACTGCGAAGAAAAAGTCATTCAAGAACTTGCCAAGTTTTATTTCCAGTGTCACAGTTTGACAGCAGTCCAGTGATCGCTGTCTGTACAGTGCAAACACTGATTGTGACTAGGTAGTACACAAAGCATTTTCAGTATTTACAATATTTCTTCCCAACACACCTTTAGTCAACCCGGGTACACCCCATCCCATCGGCCCCTTCCTCCAGGGAAACAATTATAGTATTGTAGTGTAAATAACAAATATATTAGGGGAAGTAAATAAATAAGATCAAATTAAATGGCATTGAAATTTGGTTAAAAAAATTGAGATTAATTAAAATATCTTCCATCCATCCATCGTCTACCTCTTATCCGGGTCGGGTCGCGGGGGCAGCAGCTCCAGTAGTGAACCCCAAACTTCCCTTCTTCTCCGGGTCACATCCTCCAGCTCCAACTGGGGGATCCCGAGGCCTTCCCAGTGAGGAGATATCATCTCTCCACCGAGTCCTGGGTCTTCCCCGGGGTCTCCTCCCAGCTGGACGTGCCTGGAACACCTCCCTAGGGAGGCGCCCAGGTGGCTCCTTACTAGATGAACCACCTCAACTGGCTCCTTTCAACGCAAAGCAGCAGCGAGTCTCTCCTGATGGCTGAGCTTCTCACCCTATCTCTAAGGGAGACGCCACCCGCCTGCTTGTACCCGCGATCTCGTTCTTTCAAATATCTTAATAAATTATAATTATGAAAGAGAGAATTTGTTTTACATAGAAATGATGTCATTAATGGCACCATAGTACTATATATAGTCCAACACTAAGAATATGGGATAAGTTCATATTTGTACATGACTGTATGATTCTTTTAACTATGCCAATGTAGCTAAATGTATTCAAACATAGTTTAAATAATGTGTGCTCATGCTGAAGCCCACAGTGGCAAGTTATACTTCCTGTTTACATCCCTCAGTTGTGTTGATTTTGTCAGAGGGGCCCCACAGTGTCAGACTCTAAAACCCGCAGCTATAGGGAAATGATTATGTTCAATATATGCACGTTACCATCCGAGCAGCACGGGGCGGATATTCCCTCTGCTTTTGTTGGTGATGGATGTGCTGCAGTGCAGACCGACGGTGCTTTGCTGAACAGCTTATATTCATCTTCTAAGAAGTTCACTTTATTCCAAATCAATTGGAAAAGGAAAAACTTTCCAAATGATTATTGTGATGCATTATATCGCAATGAACATTTATTCACGGTCACATAGTTTAGATTATTCTTGGATGTGCATCATCTTTTACCTGAAAGATGGATTATCTGTTGACTAAGATGCATCACTTACCAGTCAACCAGAGAATAAACCCCCGAGCCCATCCAACTGTGTGCTGCATCTCGTGCTACCCTCTACTCCAATATCACAGTCTATCTATTTATTTACCAGATGGTAACTTTGCTCAATGAAAAAAATAGATAAATAAACAAGCCGAAGCGAAGATGAGCCAGTAAGCATTATTTCAGGCGGCACAATAACAGGTGCTGCTTCAAAGCAGTTGGATGCAGTCAGATGTTGCTTTTAGTTTATTCTGAGAACAGCTGCCCCACTGATACAAATGAAACCTGGATACTTTAGCACAGTTGATTAACCTCACAAGCCACCTGGATTTGTACATGCAAATAGATTAAAAAGGGAGTTGACGCACTCCAGATGTGTTGCTTTCTTAAACGTGAATACTTGAATATTCCCAGCTCCGCTCACGGTACTGGGATACAGGCATTAATACTATAGTGGAGTTAAACTTGATGTTTTGAGACACTTGATGGCGTCACTGTCCTGTGATGTTGTGCGCAGGCTATGCTGCCTACTTCTTGAAAGAATGCAGCAACATGACGGTAATGCAGGCCTTAACACGTCTCCTTTACCACAACTCACAGAGAAAATGTTCATGTCATCTGCAGGCTACACTGAGTTATCAGGGGCTGTTACAATGAGCCCAGAGGAAGCTGCTTCCTGATAACGCCATCCTTTTGGGAACAGCAGAGCTATGTGTGCTCTCTCTTCCCATTCATAACATACCGCACCAAGAATTCTGCTGTGTGTGTGTGTGTGTGTGTGCTTCAGTGGGTTTTCTTGTAGTACATACATTCAGATCATACAGATTGTACCATAAACATTTTTGACATACACCCTATTAGAACAGCTGACCAAACCTCTGGAGTGCTCGCCTCCGGCTCCTACAGGCTGCAGCCGTCCACAGTGAAAGAAGTCACCTTGAAAAGGGCAGAAACGTCGTTATGAGGCGGCATTAAGCATCAGCCATCTGTGAACACCGGCCATTCTGGCAGCTTCAAAATCACTGGCGTGCCCATGTCCATCGAGCAGAAAATGACAGTGGGCGCTGAACATATGTGAGCCCTTTCCAACAAACTGAGTCATTCCAAAGATGAGAACAAATCTTAGGCCTCTGAGGAATCCTAATAATACACTTTATCAAATGGAGGAAACAAATAGTGAGAATTATACCATCTTGTGAAGGGCATGTGCTGAATGTGGCCTCAAGAACAGGTGAAAAGTCGAGTCTTCTTCACAAATGAACCAAGGCATACTGAAAATGCTTTTATCTTATGCTGATGTTCTCAGAGGATCCTGCGTTGGTCATTTTAAATAGATAATTGCCTTCATCTTGAATAAATGTAAGATGAAGGCAATTATCTATTTAAAATGTGCTTCTGACAGAGAAGCATGACCACATTCCAGCCACGCAATGAGCTCAAGCACAAAATGGGAGAAGTACACCCAGAAGCCAAACAGCATTTATGTATATGATCACCACAAAGACGCAGCAGCGCTTCTACTCCATTGTCTCCACAAATAAGGAGAATTATTGGATTCATGCCACACAAAGGGAAGCTGTATGAGCCTCTGGACCAGGCAACATATATCAAAGCATCTGCTGGTTACATATTATGCAGTAGAGCTTCCTTTATTGACCTCTGCATGCATAACTCATGTGTCTGTTACAGGGCCGTGTTTTTTCCTTTTATAATAAAGAAACACAATTGAATGGCTGCTGGTTAAACTTCAAGTTGGGAGAGGAATAGTCCTAAAGTGTGTTTGTTCTTAACTGCAGATTATTTTCTCAATGAATCGTTTGGTCTGTAAAATGTCTGAAAATAGTGAAACATTTCCATCCCAGTCAAAAGTCCAAGGTGATGTCTTCAACTGTCTTGTTTTGTCAGTTTAAAGATATTCAGTTTATAATGAAGAAACAGAGAACAACAAGAAATCTCCATATTTGAGACAAACAGCTTTTTCTGACTTTAACAATAATTGATTATCAAAATAAGAACGAGATCACGGGTACAAGCGACCGAACTGTGTTTTCTCAGTTCTCCCTTAGAGATAGGGTGAGAAGCTCAGCCATCAGGAGAGACTCGGAGTAGAGCCGCTGCTGCTTTGCGTTGAAAGTATCCAGTTGAGGTGGTTCATCTAGTAAGGAGCCACCTGGGCGCCTCCCTAGGGAGGTGTTCCAGGCACGTCCAGCTGGGAGGAGACCCCGGGGAAGACCCAGGACTCGGTGGAGAGATTATATCTCCTCACTGGGAACGCCTCGGGATCCCCCAGTCGGAGCTGGAGGATGTGGCCCGGAGAAGGGAAGTCTGGGGTTCCTTACTGGAGCTGCTGCCCCCGCGACCCGACCCCGGATAAGCGGTAGACGATGGATGGATTATCAAAATCGACGCCCATTATTTTTTCATCGACGAGTCAACTAATCGCTGCAGCTCTAGACTCGGTGTTGCTTTTGTCTCGACTGTGTTTTATCTTGACTTGCAGTAGGTAGTCTTAACAACAGCCCGGCTCTGTTTGCTCGTCCCATCCCTGGTACATGACTGCTTCATTCTCTCACAACACAGTAGAGCGGCAACATGGGAGGAACCATCCGCTCTCTATCAACACAGCTTGCAAACAATAGCATTGGATATTGATTGGGCATTTGTCTTTTTCAATGCATTATTTAGTGGCTGAATCAATCCGTTCGGGCTTAATGGACTCAGGTTTACTTACTCCATGGTTCATCACTGTATGTTCCAGCCTGCATCCGTCTCAGGCAGGAGAGACAAGTGAGAATAGATGCAGCTGTAAAAGCTGCGTGTACAAGACCGAGATGAGGTCGTGTCTCAGAGGAATGATGGCGGCTATTGAAGGACTTACTGCGACATATGGCGAAGTGAAGCAGCTCTGCATATGCTTTGCCTTGTTGTGGAATTTACCATAGGGTTTGCATTCAATCAGCTGACATTTTAAAGAATGATCATGATTTTCATGCATGCATCTGTGCATCCCTGCTTAGATAATGTTTTTACTGCAGGTCTTGCTGATCCAGGCTATATCCAACTCAACGGATTGTGTGTTTGGAAAGTATTCTTCATGTTTGTCGTTTGACGGTGACATGGAGTATATACTCCTCTTCTTGTAATGACTTTGGAAATATGACATGGCTTCCTGAGCTTCAGCATACGTCAGAGAGCTGCTGCTTTGGTGTTCAGGGCCATAGGGATAAGTAATTAGACAGACCTTGTCAGCTTGTCTATTATCCATGTGAATCATAAACTTCATTAAAAACCTCTTTCAAGAGTGACTGCGGATACTCCCACCTTAACTTGAGCACATTTTGACAAGGTAATTAAGATCATTTCAGATGGATCGTGCATTTCACTTCCTCCTTTTTGATACAATTGAATTAAATAGAGAAGCATCAAAAGCTCTCTCTGTGGACAGGACCATCACCAGGAAATACAGTAACGCTTAACAAGCGCAGATCGGCTCGTTCATTATCTGAACATAACACGTATCTGTTATCTGTTAGATGTCTCAGACTCAGGTTGAAATCTTGATCTGACAAGTATTTGAAGAGTACGAGCACGCACTGATTTGGTCGCACCAGTGAATCGGCGGGCATATCAAAGACGAAGGGCAGGAACTGGATGAAATTTGCTTTTGACAGGCACAGTTAAAAGGGCCTCTGCATCTACGTATCTCTCCATCAGCATCCTCCGTTTTATGGACGTATGAGGAGAGGCAGGAATAGAAGGCATGCAATGAAGTGATGGGCCATGGGGAGTGGCTCATATCCAGCCTCTCAATGGAGGAGGGAGCGTTCAGTTCCCGACGCTTTGAAACATCACTCATCATTATGCAAGACTTGATAAAAAGGGATGGGGGGGAGGCTAGCATGGCAGCGATTCTGTCCAGTGTGAGATATGAACTAACAGGGGAAAATGTCCGCGGGAAATTAAAAACAACAGGCGGTGTATAAATGTTTTAAAAAACCAGAGCACTCAGTGGAATCTGGGATGGGAATCAAAAAGAATAGAATAGGAAATATCCTTATTTTCTCCTATTCAATACCTCTATCGTTTCTGTACGCTATATATGTAGCTAGCACCTGTGGCGAGTTAGCTTAGCCAAGACTGAAAACAGCAAGCCTCTCCAAAGGTGAAACTAATCTGCCTAGCAGCACCTCTAAAGCTCACTAACTACAAATATGTGTTGATCCATGCCAAAACAGATGTGTCCAAACATCCCTCTGTGTCCTGGGATAGGATATGCAATCTTAATAATGAGCTTTAGATGTGCTGGTAGGCAGATTTAGTTACCTCTTAGTTTCCCCGCTGGATGTAGCTTCACATTTAGCGTAGCCTAAAGACATGAGCGTGGTATCAATCCTCTCACCTAACTCTCTGCAAGAAAACAAATATGTGACTGCAGTGCAATATGTGAATGAATTATTTATGGTAATTAAAGACCACTGTAAGCGGTGCCAGAAACCTGTCAATGTTGCATTTCCTCCTTTGCTGATGGTCCATAAGTCATAAATGATCTTCTTTAAGTTATAATTCACAAAATAAATGCACTGAAATTCCAGTTTGAAGAGTAATTTATGCAGAGGGATATATTTCAGTTAATAAATCAGGCTGTTTGTAGTCCTCCACATTATAATGATACCTCTGTATTCTCTGTTTATGTTTTTCTCACTCACGCAACACATTTGAAAATTGACCTGCTACCATGTGATATTCACAGCTTTCAGAACTGAAATCATTGTCTGTGTGAATAAATATTGCATAGATAATGACACCAGAGCTGATTATAAATCAGGAAAGAGCTGAGCTCCGTGATTGTTTTGATGTATTCTGATTCTCTGTGTGTGTGTGTGTGAACAGTTTTGCTGGCACAGGATGGTTCAACACATCACAGGGAACTCCGATTACGTCCACTGTACCCCATTAAATATCTTTCTTTTACATGATTTTTGGTGCAATGTCTTAATGTCTCTCTTCCCGTAACCTTAACAAACGATGAGAGTAGATCTATTGGGATATTATCCTGCAAAACGACATCCCTTGGGTACAGAGATTGCAGAGTGGAGAGCATTTCAATTAAAAACAGGAACATGTGATGTTCCTCAGATGAAACCGAGCGCACTTAACTCGTTATCTCAAGTGGATAAAGCAGGTCTGTGGATTGTGTTAAGAAATTTTGGATCAGCTGGACCAGTTTCCATAACTGTTGTTAGTACACACATGTCGATATGCTCAAACCCTAATGCAGGTACATGTTTGGAGATGTGACTGTTTCTTATGGCAGAGCACATACAAATCGTCTTTAGGTCAAAGGTCAGCCCACAGAATGTTCCTCCTCAGGTCGGGCTGTTCCCAGAACAATCCTGAGCTGACCCTGGGACACAACAAACCCCAGCTGTGAAGATAAGGATGCAGGCGCAGTGTATTCAGACTGGGTGCGTCAGGGAGCTGCTGTGACGCTCTCACTCACAATGTGTTGACTAGGATTCGAGGAGCCATCTATGTGATCCATCTTTAGGTAAACAATTGATGGAAGGCCTTGTTTAGGATTAACGTGCAGACAAAGTGTCTGTTCTCCAGAATGAATGGTGGCGTACGATGTGACTGCTTCTCTGTGTTCGCTGGTTTTGTTCATCATCTATTCTCCTTGATCGAGATCTAATAAACCCTCAGAGTGAGACGTCACTTCGGTCTCCATCCGCTCCTTTGGTTTCCAGTACTCGTTAAGACGTTCCTTCTCAGATGGCTTTCGTACAAATTAAGCTTCACATTCAGATTGTGGACATGAAAACAATCACACTGCATTCTCATATTTGTGTCATCCGCTGTTTGGTATTGATAATGCAGTGGCTCTCAATCTTCATCTTCAAGTTTAGCAGTTCATCTGGTTTCCTTGCCGTTTAGCCAGGCACCAACTTTAAACCTGGGATTTCAGATGAATGTTCTTTAGAAGCTGATAGGACAGCATGTGTACTCAAGCAGCAGGACTGAGAGCTGCTGGATTAATGCATGTGCACAATCAATTTTGAATGCAGCAGCCACACTTCAGGAAGATCATCCGTTCAGGTTTTGAAATGTCACTTTCCTGCAAAACGATCCCGTTGAATATTTAGATTTATTTTCTTTACGGTGACATTATTTATAATGTTTTTAGAGTTGCACTTAGAGTTGCCTAAAGTTTCCATAATCACAAGACACCACAGTAGCTGAGAGGAATACTAAATAACTGAAGCTGTTTGAAAGTGAAGAGTTATATAAAGTGAATTCCCGGCGTTGCTCCAACAGTGCAGTAATGACACAGTAGTAATTATCTTCTGCTCCATATGGAGAGGAACAAATGGCAGGAGAAATGAATGTGTTTTTATGATGTTTTGTGAAGAAAACTTCAAGCAGGCAGGTAGATTGGCAGTCAATGAATGAACCCCAGTGAACCAGAGCTGCTGCGACATTTCACTCTGCGATATGACACCTACAATAAAGAGTCTTCTTCTTTTGTTAAATTGTGAATAGTTCTCAAAGTGTTTCACCAGAATAAGTAAAGTTCCGTTCTGTATGGTATCTGCTCGTGGCTCGTTCGTGTGTGCTGCCCGGTCCCGCCGTACACTTGGTTGATTGGCGAGTACTCGTTGTCTCGGCGCGTGATTGGATGCTATCTGCAATTATGAGTGACAACTTTACTCTGCTCGTTTTCTGTAACTAGCTAACTAGCCAGCCGCTAAATAAGTCAAATTGAACACCTTAATGCTTCCGCCACACACTCATTGTCACAGTAGCGCATTAAGCTCATTCCTTTTGCCAGATGCGTGACAACGATGTTCAGCTCATGTTCTGTAACCAGTGTCGCATGTTAACTGCAGTTATATAGCACTCTTGCATATATCACTCAAAGCACTTTACAACACATTCACACACACATTCAGACTACCCCATGCACATTCAGCAGTGATAACCATTCACACACACACACACACAGCAAATTGGGGTTCAGTATTTTGCCCAGGGACACTTCGACATGCTGACTGCAGGGGCTGGGGATCGAAACACAGACTCTTTGACTCCTGGACGACCTCCTGAGCCACAGCCGCCCACAGCATGGAGGCATTTGCTAGTCAGCCGATAAATGAGTAAATTTAACAACTTAATGCTTCATCCACACACTCTTGTCACAGCGTAAGAAAGCACATTGCTATCGACTGATTATAAAGCCTTGAAATAAAGCCATCAGCACACTACAAAAACCTATGAATCAGGGATAAAGACTGATTATGAGGCTACAGAAACGTACTTTCCTATAATGTGACAAGAGTCAGTGTGTGGATGAAGCATAGCATCCGATCACAAGGACGCATCGAGGCAACGAGTACTAGCCAATCACAGCACAGTCGAGCGAGACAAGGTGGGAAAAAATCGCTTTTGTGGCGAAGCCGTTTCAGTCATGCCCACAGAATAGTGGAGAAAGATGAACTCAGGTTGACCCCAGGCTCCTGCTACACAACCTGGGGGCCTGTGTTTGTTGCTGCAGGGTAAATGTTCTCCCTATCTGTCAAATATGTCAGCTATGTGGCAAGAAGAGGCATTATAATAATTCTGCATGACCTCAGCACTCCCTTTCATCACCTCTGGGTTCTTAGCTACTCACCCGTCTCATCTGCACTATTTTCCATTTTGACCACTGACGAAGAAAAAGCCTAATTGCTAATATCCTGCTTTCAGTTCCAGTAAAGTTTCACTGGTGGGAATAACAATCAGGAGCTATTTTCCACAGAAGCGCTCGTCACATTGTCAAACAGCACCTGAAACCTTCACCTCCAGACCTTTCTCACGTCCTGTCGGCTGCGTCACACTACTTTGGTAACTTATAACCAACAATCCGACATTCACACACACTTCAAATAATGATTAATAGAAGAACAGAAAGGAGGCTGTCCTCGTTGTAAACAAAACTATTTCTGTCGCTATATAAAACTATGTGAAAATGTGTGCTGTTATATATTTAAAGGATTATCGGATCTCACACCTCTCTGTGATGTAGCAGATGTTGTAGGATTCACTCTTAACTTTATTATTAACCCTAACCCTTCAAGTGTGTCAGAAACAGCTGTTTTGCCTTCAGGGTTGATGAGCTGGGGACCTATTTATATGTCTGGTCAAAGGCCTGGAATAAATACATAAATAAATAGCACGAATATCTGATTTCTTTGTATTTATTAAACCAGATAAAACCAAAAACATATTTTTTTACAATGGCAATCTGGCCAAGAAGGCAGCAAAGTCATACGCCGTGCACATTTCGATCACATGCACACAATAACATATAAAACACTTCATACAAAAGGTACACAGTACATGCTAATGTCCACGCGTCAAGAGAAGCGGTTAAGTGCATGACACAAACACACAAAGGGACAACAAGACATGCAGAGTTTCATTGACTCTCACTAATATTTCCATCTCTCTTTGTTTGGTGTTGTCAGCCGTCGGCAGCACTGTCCAGTATTTGGAATTTGAATGAACAGCAATGTTTCCGTTTGAGTTCTGACTGTTAAAAGGTTGATTCAATCCCTTGCAAAGTAATTCCTATCTGGACACACTGATGATTGTTATTGTTTGAATTATTATCCAGTTTTAACGGACAGTTTTTATGCCCATGACGGAGTAAACGCTGGTTCAGTGTATTCTTCACCCACATGTAAATATTGCCATGAAAACGCCCGTCATAAACCTCTGCGTGCTACATTTTCCCAGTTTATTGATTGTATTGTGTAATGGCGCTTATGGAAACCTGTTTACTGCTGTTAATAGCTTTTATGCTTTTTATGGCTGATGTTTTCTGCTGCCCCGTAGAGCTTATGCTTATGTAGAGCTCACGCAAATGGTCCAGCTGCAATTAACTAACTGCATGTACAGAGACAATTAAATCAAATTAGCAATTACATTACTGTTACATCAAAGTGCTTTGTTAAGTGTTTCCTCTTAATGATGCAGGCTGCAATTTTATGATGGGTCAGTGCCAAATGTATCAAATACAGTCCTGATGTCCTGTGTAAAGAGGTAAAAGATTAAATCATCTTATTTGGTATTTAGATTTGAATATATTAAAACATTTAAAGGCACAACTGCAGCATGTCTTCACCCTTTTCTGAAGCTCTGTTTCACCTGTACAATAGCATCTTATTGAACTATTTTCATGTTCGTATTAAATGTGTTTGAAGAATTACTTTTTTGTTTTTGTTAATTTATTTAATAACAAGGTTTCCAATGTTATCAGTAAGTTATGGAAGTTATGTTAAGAATCTGCAGGCAACAGGACAAGATGTTGGTGTCGGAAGCATTCTGGTTTCTGCTTGTAGTCTAGTAGTACTGAACTATCGCGTCGGAGGGCTTTGGTTGGATGCAGTTAAACAGTTCATGTGGAGAGCAAAAGAGGGCGAATGCATTTGGCAAAATTGAATCTCAGCACCGTTGGAGACGATTTAGCCTTTTATTATCTTTAAATGTGCTTATAAATTGGCTTCTTGTGAAACAATACAGCGCGGACGTCTTCTTTTACCTCCATTCTCGTGCCTGAACTTGCTAATCGGACTCTAAACAATGACTGGTGCATTGGAGGAAGTGTTGGCCCAGATATCAGCTGGCTACACCGGAATTTCGTCGACTGATAGTCGATGGGTGGATTGAGAATAGAACAACTCAGATTAATTAATCCACCTATAGTTCAATACAATAAAACAACATAAAGTGAGCCCTTGTCATTAGCAGAGGTGCTCTCAGCATGACGTCAGTACGTTTTACAACGTAAACACAACATCCTTATTATGTCTTTTATGTCAAAGGGAAAACCACAAATCAGACATTTGGTCTAGTTTGTTTTGTTATGCTTTGCAGCCCAAGTTATGAAGATACAGTCTGCAGTCATGAGCAGTGCTGCAATGTAAGTCACACTGTGGGAGCCAGCAATCTGCTATCCTTTTTTACTTCTCAAAATCATCAGATTGGTGATTCTCTCACAAGTTGAACGGGATCACATCAGCACTGATGATCCTTGAAGGCAGAGTTGACTCCATGCAGAGGTCTTGTTCCAGGTTATTTGCTATTAAATCAAAGAATACATTTACGTCAGCCCCCATCTTCACTCCATGTTGAATAGTTAGTGGTTTGTGATTAGCTTTTCACATTACCAGATAGTCTCTTAACTGAGAGAATAAAGGTTACAATGTAACCAGATGTTCTCTTTCCACTCTGTTCCACATTCCACATGTACAGTACAGGGAAGCTGTCAGATACACTGTGGGGAGATGGTGCAGCCCTATAAATAGTGTACGTTGCATACGCCAAGTCTACGACAATGAACTATGTACAAATGATACACTATTGGCATGTCAAGCAGCTGAGAAGCCCTGCCAGGCCTGCATCCAGAGGTGGAGGAAGAACTCAGTTCCTATTACCGCATAAAAAAACATGCAGAGACCATGCAGAGACCATGTAGTGACCATGTAGTGACCATGCAGAGACCATGTAGTGACCATGTAGTGACCATGCAGTGACCATGCAGTGACCATGCAGAGACCATGTAGTGACCATGTAGTGACCATGCAGAGACCATGTAGTGACCATGTAGTGACCATGCAGAGACCATGTAGTGACCATGCAGAGACCATGTAGTGACCATGTAGTGACCATGCAGAGACCATGTAGTGACCATGTAGTGACCATGCAGAGACCATGTAGTGACCATGTAGTGACCATGTAGTGACCATGCAGTGACCATGTAGTGACCATGTAGTGACCATGTAGTGACCATGCAGTGACCATGCAGTGACCATGCAGAGACCATGCAGAGACCATGTAGTGACCATGTAGTGACCATGTAGTGACCATGCAGTGACCATGCAGTGACCATGCAGAGACCATGTAGTGACTATGTAGTGACCATGCAGAGACCATGCAGAGACCATGCAGAGACCATGTAGTGACCATGTAGTGACCATGCAGTGACCATGTAGTGACCATGCAGAGACCATGCAGAGACCATGCAGAGACCATGCAGAGACCATGTAGTGACCATGCAGAGACCATGTAGTGACCATGCAGAGACCATGCAGTGACCATGTAGTGACCATGCAGAGACCATGTAGTGACCATGCAGAGACCATGCAGAGACCATGCAGTGACCATGTAGTGAACATGTAGTGACCATGCAGTGACCATGTAGTGACCATGCAGTGACCATGTAGTGACCATGTAGTGACCATGCAGAGACCATGCGGAGATCATGTAGTGACCATGCAGAGACCATGCAGAGACCATGTAGTGACCATGCAGAGACCATGCAGAGACCATGCAGAGACCATGCAGAGACCATGTAGTGACCATGCAGAGACCATGTAGTGACCATGCAGAGACCATGTAGTGACCATGCAGAGACCATGCAGAGATCATGTAGTGACCATGCAGAGACCATGTAGTGACCATGCAGAGACCATGTAGTGGCCATGCAGAGACCATGTAGTGACCATGCAGAGACCATGTAGTGGCCATGCAGAGACCATGCAGTGACCATGTAGTGACCATGCAGAGACCATGCAGAGACCATGCAGAGACCATGTAGTGACCATGCAGTGACCATGTAGTGACCATGCAGAGACCATGTAGTGACCATGCAGAGACCATGCAGAGATCATGTAGTGACCATGCAGAGACCATGCAGAGACCATGTAGTGACCATGCAGAGACCATGTAGTGGCCATGCAGAGACCATGCAGTGACCATGTAGTGACCATGCAGAGACCATGTAGTGACCATGCAGAGACCATGCAGAGACCATGCAGTGACCATGTAGTGAACATGTAGTGACCATGCAGTGACCATGTAGTGACCATGCAGTGACCATGTAGTGACCATGTAGTGACCATGTAGTGACCATGCAGAGACCATGCAGAGATCATGCAGTGACCATGTAGTGACCATGCAGTGACCATGTAGTGACCATGTAGTGACCATGCAGTGACCATGTAGTGACCATGCAGAGACCATGCAGAGATCATGCAGTGACCATGTAGTGACCATGCAGTGACCATGTAGTGACCATGTAGTGACCATGCAGTGACCATGTAGTGACCATGCAGAGACCATGTAGTGACCATGCAGAGACCATGCAGAGACCATGTAGTGACCATGCAGAGACCATGTAGTGACCATGCAGAGACCATGCAGAGACCATGCAGAGACCATGCAGAGACCATGTAGTGACCATGTAGTGACCATGCGGAGACCATGCAGAGACCATGTAGTGACCATGCAGAGACCATGTAGAGACCATGTAGTGACCATGCGGAGACCATGTAGTGACCATGCAGAGACCATGTAGTGACCATGCAGTGGCCATGTAGTGACCATGCAGAGACCATGTAGAGACCATGCAGAGACCATGTAGTGACCATGCAGAGACCATGTAGTGACCATGCAGAGACCATGTAGTGACCATGCAGATACCATGCAGATACCATGCAGTGACCATGCAGAGACCATGCAGATACCATGCAGTGACCATGCAGAGACCATGCAGATACCATGCAGTGACCATGTAGATGCAAATGCAGTGGACTGATGTTAATCTCAGCGACTTTCAGGAGAGAGTCATAAACCCTAATAGAATGTAAAATACTGTCAACACTGTAAGCTCCACTACATCCCTGTAACTGCCATCTCTGATTGGATTTACTATTTTATTGGGCTTTATTTTATCAAAGGATGAAGTTCCCAAGGAGGAATAAAAAAAATATTTGTTTTGTTTTTACAATTGGTTTTTTCAAAGGTGCTCCCAGGTCCACAATCGTGCAGCATATGTTTAAAAAATACTTTATTTTAATGTAAATGTTTGGACTTACTACTTCCTTGACATGATGTGATTTTAGCATTTGCACTCGTCACTGTCACGCATCACACATTGTGCAAACACACATGATCAGTCTCTCTAACTGTAATGAGGGATATTAACGCACAAGGTAAACGGCGTAGATACAACACATACAGTTGGCTTCTAGACAGTCTCTCAGACTCTGCCCTGCTCCCCAGAGGTGAACAGAGCTTAGTATGTAAGAAGCTACAGCAGTTCAATTTATTCAGTAATGCTATCTTTTTCCAGCACTGGAATACTCTTGGAATAGCTTTTCTTTATCTGGATCTCCGAACACCTACAGCTACCACAATTGACAGATAATAAGGCTTTCTGCTTTGTTGGATATCTTATTAAATAGTTTCTTGCAATTAACTTAGCATGTGGCTTGTTGCACAACATGCTGGGATATATAATTAAATGAAATGATGCTTATTGATATGATCACAGCCACACAGTATTCTGCCTGGAGGTACAGTGGTAACAATGTGCAGTGAACTGCTGCATGAGAAAAAGTATATAATATATATAAATAATTATTTTCCTCATTACTGAAAGAAACCCTTTGTGTTGCTTCCTGCGACTGACACGATGTGAAGCTTAATGTGATTCAGAAAAACTCAAGCCTGTTTCACAAGCCCAGTTAGCTATTAGGTTTGTGACCTTCTGGAAATGGTGGTTGACAAAATATCGATCTTCAATTCGCTTTTAGTGCCGGGCAAACTGCTAACTGCAATTACACATATACACATTTTCAATTCTCCTCAAGCACATAACACACACACAGAGATCATTTCACACACATACATACACACACTATTGATTTTAAACAGGAAACCTGGATAAAGAAACCAAAGAAAGACAGCATTACCCAGAGCGTATTATAATACAAAAGGTGATGGGTGGAATCAAGGTTTAAAGACTCACCATTAAGTTGGTATTGCACTTACACACACATAAATGCACCAACCATGAAGTGGAAATGCAGCACTCGTCATGGACAGCAGCAAAGCAGGTAAAGCCTACTCTAAAGTACTAATGGATTCTTTAGGCCAGGGTCACTGGATCAACAGCCATAAAGATGAGGGGTCAGCCAGTCAATGGAGGTGTTTAAGCTCAGGTCAGACTCGGTGAACTACTCGACCAGTGATACAGCTGGGGCAATTAAGGGCTTCAGGGTAAGAGAGAATTACAGAGGACGGATGCCTTTATTAAGGTACGACTAAACATAAGCTTTCATACACCCTTGAGCATTAGAGAAACATGTAAATTATGTTAAGTGGGACTTGGGTAAATGTTTGATAGTGTCTCATTTCCATGAAAGCGGCACACTCTGCCACATGGCTCAAGGCTTACTGATTCAGACGTCTTGCCTGCCCACAGGAGCTTACTGTGGTGAGTTGATTGGGCTGTTTGTTATCTATTCAAATACTTGCTTCAACACTGCGAGGTAACAAAGTTGGATGAGGATTTTGTCATCATTTTGGTATTGTAATCAAAATAAAAACACAAAAAAACAGAGTAGTTACTAAGGAAATATGAAAAAACAAATCAGTAATGACCTAAAATGAGTGAATCACTAATAAGTAGCTTCTGAATAACTGAATCAAGGGCACTGTTTCCCTGGGAGACATCTTCTTTCATTGCCATGAATATTGGCACAGTAGTTTATTTTGAGGCAGTCGTACACCTTTCTGCTGCCAACAAAACCCTCACTCCAGTACCAAATATATATTAATCCACTGCTGAAAATAGTCCCCAATAAATACACGATTTACTCCCTTTTTGAGTAACGTTTGCTAAAAACTACAGTAAATATTCATGACACGTTATTACGGCACTTTCTTAATAACAAACCAGAGAGACCAACATACTTTAAAAAGATTTAAAATCATCTTTTGAGCTTTTGCATCCACATGCTCAGTTTGATATTCTCTCTCGGCGAAGTAGAACTGCACAGATGGGGGGAGGATCAAAATGCTCACTCCTGAGATTCACATGTGTTGCTATACGTTCAATGTTATTGTTGTAGCCTGGCCAAAGCTACATGATTGTTGTGAGCATGCCCTAACGCAGAAGAAGCTGTATTTACTTGCTTGGCATTAAATAAACATGGTCAGCTCAGCACCTTCTTCACCCCTGCTCTAGACTTAATTGAGAAAATAGTTTTTCAGCAGTAGTTTCCTTCGACACCATGCAGGGGGCATCGTTTTGGGTTCAGAGAGAAGTTAATGGATCAGAACATCTGGTACGCATTGTGGTGATCATCATTAAGAGACTGTGGGAGGTGGTGGCTCTGCAGTTTGTAGAAGAACATTACCATATGCTGTGGCATTCGGGTGGTGTTGCGCGGGATTGTAACTGCTGTGCCACTTTCCCACAGCATGACATAGATTTGCAGATTTGCAGATTTGCATACTGTATATGAATGGAGCGTGTCATTTTGGAGTTTTACAATTCTAATCTTTTGCTGCACTCAAAAGACATTGCTATTTCTTTGCAAGCATGTGTCACCGAGTATGTCGGACGTGTGTGTCACAACATCCTTGAGTCTACAATCAATAAATACTTTCTACTGTGATGGATGCTTTTCAAGATGACAAATATTTACTGCCCAGATTTATATATCACTCTTTATGCCACACGCTCAGCACTCGTGGTGTCGGGGTTTTCTGCTTGTCGTAGGCAACTCTCCGAGGACTTTTGTATTTATGGGCCATAAGCTTAGAGAGCCGTTTCTCACACATTCTCTCCCTCACTTCAGCGGACAATAACAGAAGGTAACACCTGGTTTCAGCATGAAGCACTTGAGCGTCATGTTCGAGAAAGCGTAGCGAGCTAAAAGGAGAAGTTAGAGAAATGAACTCCACTGAAACTGTAACGAAGGATTTGTGTTGATCTGTTCCCCGTGTAGTGGTCACTGTGCATGCTGCACTCTCCTCCCATGTCTGTGTATTGCACTTTGTGTTTTGTATATTTGGGATATTTAATAGCAGATTTCTGTGTGTCCATGCATACATCTTAAATGTTAATCAGTAAGCTGCATAAGAAAGCAGAGCACTACAGCAAATCCACTTCCAGACATGTTAAAGATGCATGGAAGACCTTTGTCCCTGTATTTAAATTTGCTTTCAATTTTAATTTATTTATGTGTAAGAGACAAGTACAGAGACACATCGACACATGCAGAAGCAGTGTTCTACGTACAATACACGTGTGTGTACCTAAATGCAACTTCCAACACTAGTCCATTGATCGGTGTTTCAGGTAATCATTCAAATTCCATGTTTTAAGTTTAAAATCTTAAAATCAGTGCATATAATAATCAGAAACCAAGAACAAACATCTATGACAATATACACACAACAAAACATTCAAAGGGACTAATGAAGCAAACAAAACAAAACATAAAACATAGAATTGGTGTCATGATTGCAGTTCTGACCCGGTTCTAACCAGGACTTGACTTTTGCAGATTGTTTTAAAATCCTGAATCTGCGTTGAGCTGGCAGGTCGGGAAGAGCAGGAGGGTTTTACAGTGTCTAACTCTACAATCTGTATGTATTCATTTATATATATACATAAGTCTAGTTAGGAAAGGGTTAAAGGTGGGTGGAGACATTTAGATGTAAGTGTAAGGCTGTAATATCTAACTGAACTGAAACTGAGAAGATGGACGTGATGGAAGAGCTGCTGAGTGAAAGTTAAAAGTTACGCTTTCTAAACTGTGCAAAGAAGTTTATCTTGGCTTAGTTCTGACCCTTCTCATCCTCAACATTACATCGCACTCACAAATGTGTAAGATCTTGAAATGTGTTGAGGTTGCTAAAAAGGTTGCAAACATCCATCACTGTTTACAGACCCGTCAACATTGACCTTCAGCATTTTCCGTATTCGTGGCCGAACACACCCTGTGCAAGGATATTGCTTTTGTTGGGTTTGACCCCAGAATACGGTGGTGTGGATAATCCAGCTAGACTGTTGCCTTGTTTGCAATTCATCAGATTTTCTGACAGCTCTTTCTTGTCACGAGTAACTTTGTTGTAGCACAACAATTAAAGTAATAATGGCCCAAACTTTAAAAGTAAGAACTAAATTGCAATGAAGCAGAAATATCCTTTAATCCCTGTGCTGCCTGATATTAAGGTATGTTTCTTCTTCAGAGGACTGCAACAGTTGTTAGTTTAACTACGTGTCAATACGTCCATAGAAACGTCTTACGCCGGAAACACACAAATTATAATGACTTGTTTGTGCGGCCGGGAGGCATGTTCAGGTGTTTCAGGCAGGAAGATGCTTCTCAAAAGTTCACAGGAGTCAAAGGTTCCCTGATTGGCTGCAGGTATTCTCAGGCCGCAATCCGCATTGCATGGCAGCTCGTGGCGCACTTTGCCGCTGCTTGGTGTGTTTCCTGCATTAAACCACTCCTGCAGTATAATCCTCATATAGATCCTGTTGATTAGTGTTCTACAAAGCGTCATATGTTAGCCAAAATATGATAAAGACATTGCAATTGTTTTTTGCTAACAGACCGACATGTATGACTCGTGAGAAAAAGAAGACATTTCATTGGCAGAACAATAAACTAGAGTCCAAGTGAAGTCCTCAGTGGGAGACCGTTTTTGACGTTGGGATGTTGAGTATGAAGTCATCACATTTGGACTTTAGTTTCCACTTCATCCTCCATTCCTATTATGTTGATGTATATTTAAAAATTCCTGTGTGAATCCACATTTGATTGAACCGTGGACTCTCTTTCCTGCGGCCGTCTAGGTGTGGCAGTGTGGAGGGAGTATGGAAGTCCTGCCGTGTGCCAGAGTGGCTCACATCGAGCGCACCAAGAAGCCCTACAACAATGACATAGATTACTACGCTAAGCGCAATGCCTTGCGGGCCGCTGAGGTGTGGATGGATGAATACAAATCGCACGTCTACATGGCCTGGAACATACCCATGAACGTAAGTTTTTGTCCGTCTGAGTGCATTCCCTCAAATGAACCCTGAGTTCCCTTTGCTCCCTCTCTTCTCAATTGCTTATTCAGATGTGCAGCCCAGTTCTCCGGAGACACAAGTCAATAGAAATTCAAAATTCCGATTTCATCCCATTTGACCTTCACACTGGCAGCAGAGAAAAGGCAGAGCGAGGAAGCAGTGGAGTCTCACTCCAAACACATGAGAGAGGTGCACCGAGTGAATGAGAGGAGCCTCATGTCTAATCAGTCTATTTTCATACACATCAATTTAGTTTAATTGCTTTCAAGGGTCTTTGAGATGTGCTGCAAAATAATAAACAGCTACTTTCATTAATAAAGAGTTTAATTTTGAATCCTAATTGCCCCTTCAGCCATGCAGAATGAGATGAGTGTTGGTGAAGGCCATCAGCGCAGGCCTCTGAACGCAACGTAAACAACACACTGCTGTTCATCACAAAACAATAGCCGGCTGTGTAGCCGTCGCATGGCGCTGATGCCTGCATGTCTGCATGTCGTCTAGAAATTTGGCACAAACATTATTACATGAGAACTCACTGAGTGCAGGTAGGAAGTACCATCTGGGGAAATGTTGTAACCATTGTGTGAGTGCAGAATGGAGGATCTGTTGAGGAGGAGAAGAGGGGCGGCAACTTTGACAAACTAGCCAATCAGACCACAGCACTTCTCCAGTGTAATTACAAACACAGTGGCACGGCACATTATTACCCCAGCTGTCCTGTGGCGCAGAGTTATTTTGTGTACCGTACAAAGACCTAACGCTACGATTATTCCATCTACCCCCCTCCCTCTCCCCCCTCCCCCCTCCCAACACGCCCATACACACAATCACAGATTCTTGTTATTGTGTGAGGTACCCGCTGAGAGCACAATTACTTTTGTGGGGGAAGGCTTTATGACTCACCACAGTGGGCAGCCCCAATGCCAAATACCAAACAACATCTCGCTGAAAATGTTCGTGTCACTTTGTGGTAGAAAAGAAATTAGACATATTTCCATCTAGAATTTGTTATTAACAGATGTTAAAAGCAAGTTCAGCAGCTGGCTGTAGTGTGTGTGTGAGTGTGTGTGTGTGTGTGTGTGTGTGTGTGTGTGTGTGTGTGTGTGTGTGTGTGTGTGTGTGTGTGTGTGTGTGTGTGTGTGTGTGTGTGTGTTTCACATCAATTTCTATAGGAAGACTATCATGGACAAGTCCTTTCATATGTATTTATGCTCATGTTAGCGGTGCACTGTACATGCACATACTGATATGGTGTGTGTGTGTGTGTGTGTGTGTGTGTGTGTGTGTGTGTGTGTGTGTGTGTGTGTGTGTGTGTGTGTGTGTGTGTGTGTGTGTGTGTGTGTGCATGGCCAGGCAGTGCAGCTATTAGGCATTCCCCTAATCAATCAATCTGGAAGCCACCTCCATAAGGCAGGCAGGGCCGTGAGGGCTCATAATTAAGCAGCTGATTAGAATTTACTCAGCACAGATCATGTTCAATGAAAGAACAATAAAGGTCCCACATGACAGGTGCATCTATCCATCTCTTCACTAAATGCTTGTTGCATCCTCTCAGCACCTCAACACTCTTGCATCTCCCATTTCACCAGCAGCTAGTACGCTCACTTGGTTCCTGAGTAAAGTGCCCGCTGGCTAAGAGCTTCTTTCCGTCTTTGTGTTGTGCCATTTGTTGACAGAACCCTGGGGTTGACTTTGGGGATGTCTCGGAGCGCTTGGCCTTAAGGAAGAGGCTGCAATGTCGGAGTTTCCGCTGGTACCTTGAACACGTCTACCCAGAGATGCGGATCTACAACAACACCATCACCTACGGCGAGGTGAGATACATGCTAACGGGATTATTGGAACTATGATACATGTTAACTTTGATATATTATCATCTGTAATTCTATGACAGAGCCGTAGTTTTAAGAGGATGCATACACTGAGACAGCTTCTTCCCCAGATGATAAATACAGACAATGAATGTGTGAGCTGTTTTTTGGGAAAGATTTTCCTGCAACACAGTCGTCAGCAGTCAGTTGATATCTGTTGTAGTGTGTACAAAACTCTTTGCAAATAAGCAAAGTATGTGCAGATAAACAGTCATGCATGATGACAGGCTCACACCCTCCACTTCAAAGAAAATAAATATGAATTCACTGTAGCCAGTCAAAGATAAAGGTATCTCGTTGCTATGGCAATACAGCATCACCACACAGGATTAGATGCAATTTCCTCAGAATGAGTTTTAATTAAACACTTATTAGTTTTCCATTTGAACTTGATTGTTTTGGGCTTCACTGCGCACTCAGCACAGTGGGGGAAGAAAACAGGATTATGGATTATGGTTGAAGAATTGAACGAGTCAGACGCTGTTTGCTGTAATTCACTATTTCTCATCATATCAATTTCAACAATGGCAAAACAGTATTAAATCAATATGCTCTGGAAATGCAATGTCAGAATACATCAAAATAACCTCTAGATTCATCAAAGCCCCCCTTTTGTTTCCCCTGCTGGGGGCTCTGGCACCCAGCAAATGCATTCCTCAGAGTGGCGGCCTCTTAAGTGGCACTATTTCAGATCTGTCGACAAGCCTTGTGTTGCAGAAGTGAGTCTCATCTGTCACTGAGCATCAGCGCCCCGCTCGGCCATGCTGACCAGACCAGCAGAGTGGAACCTTCCCTGACAACAGCACATGATAGATGTGTCACAACCTGGAAATGAAGCCATATGCACAGAACCAAAGCTCATGCTCAATGCACACCAACCATCTGCAGGCCTGGAGGAGAGTGAGACAGGAGTGGGACTGCTCACTGCATGATATCCTGTCATGGCCAGGTCATCACTTGGAGATGATATAAGACTTAGCTGTGTGAACAAGCCACTGTGGATCTGATAGACAGGAGGCGCTCTAACATGCACACTGGAATTAAATAATAGATCACATTCAAAGGAATTAAACAAATAATTAATTGGCAGTTGATTTACTTTCAGATTCACTTATGTGACAAATGTAACCACAGCAGCCGGTAGGCAGGAAGTACTTATTCAGCAGCTAAATCCTTGTTATCTCCAACGCCATGCTAATGTACAATAAGCTTTGCCTTTATTTCTTATCTATCGCAGGATGTTTAAAATGCAAACAGTGGTGTTATTGTTGTTTCCTTCAGAGCCTAGAAAACACCACAAACACCACAGGACACACTGCATTTTGTTTTCCACAGTTACTTTGGCTGTTTCATCGTCTGCCATTTCCGCGACCACTAAAGGCTCAGTCACACACTCACACACATTCAGAGACATTTGGGGTTCAGTATGCTGTGTTGACATGTAGACTGTAAGATCGAGGATCAAACCACCTTCCGATTGTTGCTCCGGTGGACGTCCGCTCTACCTCCTGAGCCACAGCCGGCCCCACCGTTAGCTACAACACAAACATGCTATCCTCTTCCTGTTTTAGTTGCATGACGATTGTTGCACGTCCTTTGTAGCATAAATCAAGCCTTCGTTTTCTCGACAGATCGAATCCGTTGGCCATAATAACAGAAAGCGTGTCTACTGCTGTTAGAAATAAGAGTATTACTTGGCTGGGCAGTGACTTCCTAGAGACTTAAGATAAAGCTGTTCATGTAGCTTCACACAGTATTTAATAAAGGGGGAGGGGGTCTCAATCTTCTCATCGAACTCTCGGTAAGACAACTAAGCACATTTCCTAAAATGTCTGTGTGATGTAAACTGTTCCTGTCGGGAAAAACAATCGTTAATTCAAGCATCTGCCGTCTACCGTACGTCTTCTCTCTGGTCTCTTCCTAACTTCTACCATAATATCTTCGACCTGCGCTTCCTGTGTTGTCTTCCAGGTGAGGAACAGCAAAGCTAGCGGCTACTGCCTGGACCAGGGCGCTGAGGACGACGACAAAGCCATCCTCTACCCCTGCCACGGCATGTCCTCCCAGGTCAGACTCATGTGTCAGTGTGTCCACGTTCATTAAGCACTCAATAATGCAGGTAGCTAAGCTGTCAGTCAGTATGTATTGTGCAGACAAATGTAAATTCTCATTCTTAGATTGAAGAAACACGTGTGTGTTTGATAAGTGGTGGTAGCAACAGTGCAATAGAGAGAACTGTGTTTGCTTGAGTGCTTCTCATTTAGCAGAACTTCACTTCACTTCACTCCACATTCAGTCTTGCTCCTGTGTGGGTGCAGCCTGTGTGTGCGACCTCTGATAGATGTCACTACAGAAACATAGCTTAAGACATGAGATTGAAAGACAGAAATATATTTACAATCTGGAAAAGCATTTGCTAAAGCTGCAGATCTCAATTGAATTACTCAGAGACTGCAATTATGGATGGATCCAGATATTAAATCAAACAGAAGAACTCAATCTTGCTGCCTTTATCTGACGATATGTGAAAACTACTAAACTACTATTGCATTTAATCTAGAAGACGTTTGTTTAATCAGCATTAACTAAAAGCTTCCACCCTTTGTTTAATCCATATTACTGCTGACCTTCTGAAAACCAAGATCTCTTCATGCTTCACATACAGTAAACACACTGCATGTGAAGGAGGTGACCCACGTTGAGGCTTCCTCGTGCATCCTGTCTTGTTTAATTAGCACTTAAACCTACTGCAGAGCCCGTAAACATTCAAAACAGACGGACGGTATTACAGTTAGAGAATGAAGGAAATGAGACTGCAAATGCACGCAGATGATACGTTAGCACTTCAAGTCAACATGCTCACTTACACTATCACTTACGTACATGGACAAAATACGGAACTACAGTCTGCATTTAAATATACAGTGTCAGGCTCACACACATAAATACATATACATGTGGCTGGATTGATCTCAGCAATTGTTACTGGATGTTATTTTCAGTGATTAAAACTTGGAAACAATGAAATGTCTCAAATCAGCCTCAACATTTCTCTGAATTCTGATCAATCAGAGCTCGAGCTGCACATAGATTGTGACAGTACAAGCGAGCCAAATGTTATATATTATACGTTATATAATATATTGGTAGTGGGAAAGTGGGAAAGTTATTTTGCGGACGCTGTCTTCGTGCCCATTTAATCTATCCCTACTCCTCACGTGTGGGCGAGTGCATGTCTCACAACAATGCTCCTCCAAAAATACTTTGTTACAATTGCAACCCACTTAAATCCTCGCACCTCGTCATGTCCTCTTCTTTTTCCATGGAACTCAACTTTCTTAAGTTTTACAGTATGTTCTTTTAGATGCAAGATACAAAGAAGTCTTTCATCTTCCCAAACATCATCATGTCGAGTCACATGCAACTCTTTTTCTCGTTCAGTCAGAATTACATCACAGACTTCTTTATGACATATATATATGTTGACTGTGTTTTACATTACAGTATACATATATATACAGTATAATTCTTCTGTATTTGTTTTTGATTTAACAGTAAAAGAATCAAATGACCTTGGTTTGGTGTTACAGTGATCTTTACAATGTTTCATGATTAGTTCAAATGTTTGACCTACTATATGTCAGCATGTAGGTAGTTCAGTCAAAGCGTCACCACAGCTCTATCGGAGTGGACCACTGGGACACTCCCAGGTGGGATCGCATGTAGTTTTATGAATATGCAGGCGCATGCAGCCGAAGAAGAGAACATGTGTGCTCAGCATAACCTTTGCTTGAGTTGATAGCAGAACAAACGGCACAGCGGGCGAGAGGCTGTTGTCCTGTGTGTTGTGATGTGAGACAAAAGCTATTCCTGAAGACACATCATGCAAATGCTATTCATGCATAATATTTCTTTACATTTCCCACCTTTCCTAACGGCTTCACACGCTGGTGAGTGACATGTTCATTATCTGTGACGGGAGGGTGCAGTGTGAGGAGGCCGGCAGCTCACCAGCCTCCTCTACAGAGAGCTCAGTGGGGTCCAGTAATGTGAATTTTAATCCGGATCCCCGGGGGAAACAAACAAATGGAGATCCATTTTGTGTCTCTGTATCATTAGATTACAACGGTGGCCGAACGTACTGTGAGCGGGCCCAAATTCAATTTGGTGGCACACTGATTGTGCATTGCTTTTTACCATTGCTCCATTTACTTATGAAAAAATATAATTGACCAGAATAATTCTTCATTGTGCTTCTGAGGAAAGAGTCTCTCTGTCGGCTCTCCAGTGGACATCTAAATCAGGGATAATGCCTCACCTTTGTCTCATGCAGTGCAATGCAGTGAAAAGCACAGTGGAGGGACTACAAAGCCTGCGTCATTGCTGTTTATACACACACACACACACACACACACACACACACACACACCAAGTAGTAGTCTCTCAACATAAGTCAAGCATCTTTTTCTATAGATGTTCTGTTGATGAGATTTGAGTGGAGCTCTTGTCTGTTAAGCCGTATGGCCTTTAATATTCAAGGTAGCTGCTTTTATTGATTTATTAATATCACGTTATTACAAAGGTTTGAAAGAGGCTGTGACAGAATCCCGTGTTTCCTGCACAGTCTGATGCGTCTCCAGGTGCGTGTGTTTAGTCTCTCGCAGCCTGCTGTCATGTAATCGTGGATGGCCGTGCATTATCGCACTGCACTCTGGCACGGCTCAAAAATATCAACACTTCTTTACCAACATTCCTACTCAAACCACATTACAAGAGTTTAATTAAAGTTGAATTTTAAATAACTGTTAAGCTTTATTTTATTATTGCTGCATATTTTAATCAAGTATTTATAATGCTGTAATTTAGGACCCAATTTCCACCTAAATAAAAAAAAAAACAGAGCGCTGCTTGCACTGGTCATTGTGCCGCCATGAAAATCCAACCTATCCCAGCGATGTGTCGTGCACACGGGTCTGCATGGTTCTGATGAACACTTATGCTGTTGGGCCTCTTAAGAGGTTTGTGCAGAGGTTAGACGCTCATCCATTGCCAAGCCCTTCTTAAAATGTTTGTTATAATCTTTAGCATAAACCTACTCATAACCTCCTGGTGGAGCAAGGTACAGGAAAGGTAAAAATGTGGAGATTACAACCCAACACAATGTACAAACACTCGTACACACACATTGTCACAGAGTTGCACCATTAATGAGCTAATTAGGAAACGTGTGATTAGCTTGACCTCCAGAATGTGGCTGCAGAACTTTTACGATGGCAGAAGGCATTGCAGCGTGTCGTGTTGCTGCGTGAGGCACAGGTTAATTGGCTTGGCAGAATAATTTCCTTGCGTTAATTATTTGTTATGGTCCCTATTTAAATGCATTAGCATATAAAGGACTGCCAGACTGAGCTGTAAACAGGTATTAGTAGGGATTATATGGGGCTTTCCTTTTGCCCAGTCATAGCTGACACCATGGATAAACCTGCTTAGAGCGTTGTAACCTGGAAAGACCCAAGTCAGCAATCCAAATGACATGAAGAATTCTCAATCAAAATGCCTGTAATAAGAAAAACTGTGAAAAACAGCAGAAATTCACAGCGTAATGTGTCTTGCATTAGACTGAGAGTTTGAAATATGTTTATGTAAATGTCTGACATTCTTTAGTCCAAAGAATTATCCCTTAGAAACAATCCAACCGGCTCCGTTGATCTTTGAGTGACACAAGTGGCGCTTCATTGTTTTCCTATTTGTTCGAAGTGTCTCTTTAGGGCAGAACGTTGGATTAAAAAACACCTGCATGCTCTCTTATCACAGGGAGCAACGCCCACACAGGACATGTTCTGCAGTGTCTCCGTCCAAGAGCCAAAAATCCCGCAGTCAGAGAAATTCTGGAGAGATTTTTACATGCTGAAATTGATTGACAAAAGTACTTGAAGAGGACATGACAACAATAATATGTTTTCATACTACTTTGCAGAGGTGGTAGGAGTCACAATGACCTCCTTTTGCAATTGGGTCAAAATGTGCTTAGATTTAATCTAATTATTTTCTGCCAGATCCTCAGAAAATGTGCTGGATATGTTATGTTTCTATAAAAAGGTGGAAGACATATTGTTCAATAAGTCGTCCCTTCAGCAGTCTGGATTCAGAGGCATTACTTGATTCTTCCAGGACTGTGAATAACACAACATAGCTACGTACCCTGTGCGTTATTAGCAGACAGTGTGTGTTTGATTCAGACATGTGTGCATGTTCCCCTCAAAGCAGAGCTGCCGTCGTTCTGAAGACCTTCCTATCGTTGGCATCTCATTTTTCAGAGAGGATCACTCACATAAATAATAAATGCTATCTCTACTGTACCCTTACGTAACAGATACATATCATCACAGAGCCTTTCATGTGTAGGATTAAACAGTCAGGGATCAAGTTTTGGTTTGGGGAAATGTTGTGACATTAATAAGCTGTGCACTGTAGTTTCCATGGAGTGCTGTACAATCAAATATTTATCAAAACCACATGTAACAGCCTTGAATTTTTGAAACTAGAAGGTTTTCCAGTCTATAAAATAAAAGATAAAGACAAAACACAGTAACTACATATGTTAGTTAAGACCTAAATCTGACTTAGACATATTTTCTACCATAAAAACTAATATTGCACCAGAGAAGTGTATAATTTATATGTATAATGTATAACAGAGAAAACTACAGAACTAAAACATGAGAGCTACCTTGTGAGGCAGCCACAGCTAGCCTTAGCTAAAGCTAACACTAGATTTACTTATTGATATTTCCCACCTATAATAGAAAGATATCAATAATTTGGATAAAATGGCATCTTGGTAATTCATTTTGTTATTCCACACACAACTAAATGAGGCAGTAGCTAAACCCAGGTACAGAGAAAACACCTCAGATAAACCTGCTAAGGCTAACTAGCGTAGCACATCTCAGTAGCTGCCATCTTAGTTTTGGAGGGTAGTGGAAGTCATGTGATGTCCTTCAGTTAAGCACATAACATCTAAATGTATGAAATTATAAAAAAGAAGTGATCCCACCTTCCTGGGACCAAAACCATCTTCCAACTCTGATCTCCACTGCGCGCCTGTAAAGGTTTGTGACTGCATCTTGCACGCTGGTGACGGTGCTGCGGTGATGAAACGTCTGTCCACAGACCTGGCTAAGAACTCAAAATATTCTGTGCTAGTTCCCTCTACAGCAGGTGTTACCATGATGACACACACAGACTCACAAGGTGAAAACAATACCAGCGTAAAGGTTACAGGCCTACATTCATTTCAATAGACGGACAGACAACAGAGATATATTCTTAAGACTTGGGCTTTAAATAATACTTAATAGATACTGCAGTAAACCACACTCTCATCGAAGCCCGTTCACAGCTTGTGACTCCAGCAGTGTGACACTTTGGTTTTCTTTGTGTTGCAGCTCGCCCGCTACGCTACTGAGGGGCTTCTACAACTAGGACCCCTGGGGTCGACCACCTTCCTGCCTGACACAAAATGCCTCGTCGATGATGGCAGAGGACGCACTCCCAGACTGAAAAAATGTGACATTGTCTCAAGGACTTCACAGAGGCTTTGGGACTTTACACAGGTGAAAAGAAAACACATGATCTTTTGACACTGACCATTTCACACACATCAAATGTAGTAAAACAAGACAGCGACGCATATGTCACTGGATACGTAACAACTTAAATGTTCATGTGTTTGGTTGCAGAACGGCCCGATCATCAGCAGGGACACCGGTCGATGCTTGGAGGTAGAAATGTCCAAAGATGCCAACTTTGGCCTTCGCCTGGTTGTCCAGAGATGCTCCGGTCAGAAGTGGATGATACGAAACTGGATTAAGCATCCCAGACACTGAAGCCAGAGAACAACCTCTGAGACAGTTTGTGCAGTGTTTCAAGTTGCAGTTGGATCTCAAACTGTGGACGGTTCAGAGAGGAGCAGGGGTTGGTGCTGCTAGTGTGTAGTATTTCACACTACAGACTGCACAGCACACTAAGCTTTCCTCAGGCCACAGAGCTTAGTCTCCAACACCCAGTGTTAAAGAAGAATCAGATCAATCCATGTGTTCACAGAGACCTTATGGCAAGCTGCGCTGTTTGAAATGGCCCACATTTCTGACATTCAGCTACATGTATAGAACAGAGTTACAAGACACCTGAGTGCAGCCCCTGAAGGTGGGTCAAGATCCTAGTCATTATTTTGTTTCTACTGTAAAACTATCAGATCAGATGAGAAAGAGTGTGTGTGAGCGTGTGAGTGTTTAGTTCAGAGAGTGAATTAGAGCAAATCAAATGCTGTCAAATGCCACATTAAAGTGATTGTTTTGGGTTGTGATTTGGAAGATTGCTTTGGACATATTGTGCTGCACTGGCAGGACATGTAACAGGCTTCACTGGGGCTGCCCATCACCTGAGCGGGGGGCATCTCACCTGCACTCACACAAACAGTTCTTTGTTTCTTTGGACTGTATTGCTCACTGAGACCAGGAGCAATCATGTGCCTTTTTTTCTCATTTCTCTGCTTAATCTGACAAGGGAATGTCAGTCCCAAAAGCATGTACAAAATTATTTGAAAAAGTATTAATATATAAAACAATGTATAAAACAGTGTAATGATAGTAATATATTGTAAAAAGTGAAGAATTGATATCCGTCCGATGATAACAGTTAGGATAATAAAATCGTTTTTTTGATGAGCCACCTCTTCGTCTTCGTCAATTCAAAGAATTCAGCATATTATAATAAATTGACTGGGCTCCAGTGACGTCCAATCATTGCTTGGCAACCGTAGTGAGGCACGTGTGTGCCTGCATTGTTTAGAGAGTGGTGTGTTTATGGTCCTTTCACACCTACCTTGATTAGTCTGGACTTTCGTATTACAGGTGTGAGACCTCCCCCACAACCAGACAGCCAAACCTCGTATCATATCATATTTTTTGGATAGTTCAGACCTATTACAGGAAGTTCTGGCAGGCTATCGCCGTGAGAGAGAGAGAGAGAGAGAGAGAGCGAGAGAGAGCGAGAGAGAGAGAGAGAGGAGAGAGAGAGAGAGGAGAGAGAGAGAGAGACAGAGAGAGAGACAGAGAGAGAGAGAGAGAGAGAGAGAGACAGAGAGAGACAGAGACAGAGAGAGAGAGAGAGAGACAGAGAGAGAGAGAGAGAGACACACACACACAGAGAGACACAGAGAGAGAGGGAGAGAGAGAGAGAGAGAGAGAGAGAGAGAGAGAGAGAGCGAGAGAGACAAACACACAGAGAGACACAGAGAGAGAGGGAGAGAGGGGAATTAATGTCCACTCAATTAGCCAGCTAGCTACAGCTGAAACTAGTTGTCATTTAAAATAGAAAATATAATGGTGGCTGGCTAGAAATGAAAAGCCCCTGTCTACCTCTGTTTCAAATCAAAGAAGAGACATAGCAGCAATAACTAATAACTAAAGAAGGTGGGGCTAAGTAAACTGGCAACTGGAGCGTCCTTTCCCCGATAGGGTCAATAATAATAATCTTCCAGCAGCATGCAGCTGAATCAAGATCCAGTTTTAGTTTTATTTGGAGTACAAGATGCAGAAACTTGACTTCGTTCCCTTTAACACAGACATCACACACAGCAGGAAGCTAGAAAAGTGCTGTCTGTCCTGAAACCACTGGACGCATTTGTTGCGTTCACAAAAGGCTGCCTCGTGTGTCCAATTTATTTCTCCACTCTCCTCAAGCCCAGATATACTGAGCATTTTAGGACGCAATGGAAAGTTAAAGTCCTTTTTACTAGGGTAAGCCATCCTATCAAACCTACATGTTCCAAAGGCCTATTTCAATTTGGTTTCCAGCTGGTTTACCCTGAGAGATTGCCTGCTCTTGCCACCATGTCATGCTTCTTTGCCTCTAATCATTTCATACAAGCGATGCATCATCTGTGTGTCCTCTAAGCGAAGACCGCTCCAGCCCTTCCAAGGTAATATCTTATTCTGGTCTCAGACCAGGTTTACAAAACACAGCCCCAGTGCAATGTTTCAGGAAATAGCCTCAACCGGAAAATTATTATTCTAGCAATATGGGTTTCCCTGGACTTAACACCTGCAGAATAATGTTACCCCACCTGTTATAAATGGATGGATTCAGTGGGCTTCAGCTCTGTGCCACAGTGGCTCGCCTGCCGAGTGGATTTACAGAGAAGGAAGTGAGCTGCAGGTGGAAAACAGCAGAGGCTGAGAGCCACTGAACTGTGTGTGCTTAGGTGTGTGGTTTGTGTGCATGCATGTGTATGATCAAAGGAACAAATGTCTTCAGAAGAGTATTTGAATGTATGGTTAAAATGACTGTTGAAGGGTAGTGGAACTGCTGCACCTACACTCGACCCACTCACTTTGTAGACCTACAACTTAGTGCTTTTCAAGTCCTGAATACACAACAGTCACAATGATTCTTTGAATCCATTGCTCCGTTATGTGTGAAGAAGCAAAGCGTGAGTGACAGTTTCATACTCAAAGAAAACACTTTAGCTGTATTATCATTTGAAATTTGGATTAAGCTTTATGTAACTAACAGAAGTCGCAGTTGCGTGTGCACGTGTGTGTTAGTGCTGCACACTTGAGCATCAGACAAAAGCCACTGAGCTCGTTGCAGCAGGTGAAAGCGAAGGTTAGTCGACATTATAGGTTTCATTTTCCCTCAGTTTGCATGACATAGTGACAATGAGTGATGGGCTGGTGGAGGATGAGATGTGAGTGTGACAGCGGGCTGGAGGGGGGGATGTAGTGCTTTGGGGGTGTTGGATGGACAAGGACATCACATCCGGCTCATGAGCAGGGGACCCTCGTTCTCTCTCACTGTGATACTGACAATACTCCTTTTACGCCTGGGCTGCAGCCAAAAGGGAGAGGTGACTCCATTATTCAGGCAGCTGCGGGCTGGGGGGGGGGGGGGTTAAGGTGTGTAGAATATGGGTTGGTGGGTTTGCTTTCAATAGAAATGTCTGATAGAAGTGTTGCAAAAGCCAGCACTTCTATTGTGAGACTAAACCGATGCTAATTCTCTGGACCGCCAGGAAGGGATACTGTTTGCACATTTATTCATAACTATGAGAGAGCCAGGAGAGCAATCGGAGGTTTATTTATCTGCACAGAAACTGACAGCAATTACTGCTGTGTTTGGAAAGCACAGAGACCTGGACAGAGAGCCAGCTCAATAAGCAAAAAAAGACACAGTTTTAATGAGCAAAGTTTTGCACAAACCTGTAATTATAGATGATCTAAGATATTAATGTAGATTCCTCTCTTAGGCGATGATATGCATGTGTGCAGACATTATCTCTGGAGGGGCAGATATACTTTGGATGACTATAGTCTTCAAAAGTTCTTTCAATTCGGTAACAAAAGAAAGAAAATACCTGATGATTTGTTACAGAATAGAGTTAAATTGACCTTTTGGCTCCGTCGGCTCAAATCCATCAGTGGGGATTATAAAAAAAAGAAACTCACATATTTTCCTGTGGTCTGGATAACAGCCAGGCTTTATGGGGACTGTGAGTGGGTCACAGATTAATGTCACACAGTTTATGAGCCCTTCTTGAGGTAAAGATCGTTTCTCTATTCAATATTTCACCACTTTAACCGTACCCATCCAAGACTTTCATTCTGGGCGGACATTACGTGAAAGATTCTTCCGTCTAATAGTGTGCGATTTACACTGACACAAAATGGGAATATAAATATCATATATAATATATATAACAATAACTATATATAATATAAGGGTATCGAATATAAAAACAGCACTTGGCTGGGCAGGATACCAACTTTTAAGAGAGAATTGTTTGGTGCTACTCATGTAACAGGTTTACATCCTGTGTCCTCGAGCAACGTACTGGATCCCAACGATTTGCTGAAATCTTGAAATGTTCGTGCTGTTTATGTAAAAATGTAATGAAATAATTTGTGGTTTGAGAGCAAGTTACGTCGTGTAATTATTTATTTGTATCCATCGAGCTAGCATTTTGATGCATCGTCGCAGCACTGGTCAGCAACAGCATGTGACTCCATCTAAAACCACACATTTTAAACAAAGCAGATACAACTAGTAAGCTTTCGAGGTGCTGGTTGGTGTTTTGTTAACTAGAGATAGACTGCTTCCTGTTTGTATGCTACGTTTAGGTAAGTCCCCTCCTAACTCCAGGTCCGTGCTGTAGAGTGGCATCTTTACATTTCACATGCGGAAACAGGGCAAATAAGCGTCCATCCATCCATCCATCGTCTACCGCTTATCCGGGGTCGGATCGCGGGGGCAGCAGCTCCAGTAAGGAACCCCAAACTTCCCTTCTCCGGGCCACATCCTCCAGCGCCCACTGGGGGATCCCGAGGCGTTCCCAGGCCAGTGTGGAGATATAATCTCTCCACCGAGTCCTGGACGTGCCTGGAACACCTCCCTAGGGAGGCGGCCAGGTGGCTCCTTACTAGATGAACCACCTCAACTGGCTCCTTTCAACGCAAAGGAGCAGTGGCTCTACTCCGAGTCTCTCCTGATGGCTGAGCTTCTCACCCTATCTCTAAGGGAGACGCCAGCCGTCTGAGAAAACACATTTTGGCCGCTTGTACCCGTGATCTCGTTCTTTCGGTCATGACCCAGCCTTCATGACCATAGGTGAGGGTAGGAACGAAGATCGCTTTTCGTCACAACAGTGCGGTAAAGCGACTGCAGTACCGCCCCCTCTGCTCCGATTCTCCGGCCAATCTCTCGCTCCATCATCCCCTCACTCACTCACAAGACCCCGAGGTACTTGAACTCCTTCACTTCACTTCAAATAAGCATATTTGCTAAAAACCTTTTAACGGCTTGGCCTGCTTAAACATCTCCCAAGTATTACTGTCGGTGTGACCTGCATCTTCTAGCACCTTCAGTTTGAAACAGAAGTTTACAGCTGTGGTAAAACTTCTCTTTTGAACCTGGAGTAGTTTTATGTTGTGAAAAAGTTGTACATGCTTGAGTTGATGTTAATTTGGCAGTACACAAGAAGGTACTGGTATGATTGTCAGAGTCCAACAGAGCAACAGCTCACAAGAGTCACACACAAATGATGTAATATATATATATTTTAGTGGAAGAGAAAATAGAGTGGGATGAAGGCGTGAAAAGAGTCTGAGAGCATGGCACCCGAGCAGCCTTGTGAAAAAGTCCTGCGTTTCAACACCCATCTCTGCTGTCAAATGGACAAAACTTTTAGAAGACTTTGAAACCTGTATCACTCTCACAGCTTGGATCAGAGATACTAACTAGACACTGACTATTGACTGCTAACGGTGAGATCAAACACCTCGCAGAGCAGTTTATCTCTCTGTCTCTATGTGTCTCTCTTTAGGTGCACCGTGCAATTTTCTAATCAACAATAATTGTTTTTATTCTGTCAATACTGCAAAGGAGCGATGGAGATTTCATGCAGTTCTGATGTACAAGCTGATGGGATGAGAGTGAGAAGAGAGTGGATACGTGCCTGAACAGCTTGTGGATCTTATAATGAGATCTCCAGAGATGAGCAGCACAGTAGCTCCAAGACACAATTAGGCCCAGCGTTGCTCTGCCTCCAAGATAGAAGTGTATAGGCAGCACCGAGGTGGTGTGTGTGGGCATGTGGGGTTTTGAGTGTGTGTGCAAGTCCTCCTGGTATTTTTTTATATTCAAGCAATGCAACAAATAATAGACCATTTTTCGAGGGCTAACTATAGCATCCACACAACATGACCGGTTTCCTCTGAATGGACTATATGATAGGTCTTCATCAGAGGGTCCGCGACCCCCAGGTTGCACATTCACATCCCCCCCGTCGCACAGAACTCGGACAGCCTCTCCCCTTCCGCACAGAACTGCGACAGCTAACCCCCCCCCCCCCTAGTCCTAGGACCTAGGGGGTCCTTGCTCCATGCTACACCAATTTGGGGGTCCTTCGCCTGAAAAACGTTGAAGACCCCTATGATAGGAAATGTCCATGTATGTTGCTTTCAAACTTGGTTTGGGGTTTGCTTAGGTTTCACAAGTCATATCTAGTGACGCAATGAATTTATATATTGATGATTGTACTTTCTGTAGCTAGTCGGATCACATTCTTTCTCCAGACGAAGCGCCGGGCTGGTTTAGAAACCTAAAGAGGAACCAGCCTCTCAACAAAGTCTCTGGCCAATTGGTTGAGACTGCAGCGCTCCCTAAGGCTCAAATAAACCCAACTGAGGAAGAAAGTGCTCCAGGGTTCAAAATAACTGCTGTAAACCAATAAAGTCTGAAGATGCCTTTAGGCCCTGATTTGGCAAACGAATAGAAAAACAGGTTTGATCTGTTTAGTGGGCTTACATTTAATATGATAGAGAACAAAAAGTTATCTGCAGGGACAAACAGGAGGAATGTCTGGTTTTTATAATGTGAAGTTGTTCCATCATTTAATTGGATCATAAAAGGAGAATAAAATACATTCAGAGGCCACGCTAAATAATCCATGACCTTTACGGGACCAGGAGAAGTTACATCAACATCGATACACGCTGTCTTCTCCTGCACACGTCCCTGGCATGCAAGTCTGATGTGTGGGGAGCATTGATTCTACCACGGGTTCAAGCTGGAAAGCATCTGTCCACATAAATAATAAGTCTCTGGTATTGATCAGCAACTCTTCCCTGGCTCTAACAGCAACAAAAAACGTACCCAGAGCTTCACACATTTACAAGCCAGGAAGTTTCAAATAATCCTGGTCCTTATTTTCCCTGCGTAGTGTAAAGCAAACACACAGCCTAAAGAAGACACAAAAGAGCTGAATTTGAAAAAGAAAGGTAACTGTACTCGTAGTAGCATTGTGAGCTCTGATAAATCCACTGTATGCTCCCTGCAAGCAAACATAAAGTGGATATGGCACTTAAATGTATTGGATGAACAAAATCACCACCTAGTGTCTCGTTTCCTGCTGGATGTGTTAAGTCGGTGTTGTGTTTTCTGCTTTTCTTCTGCAGTTTTCAAATGGCCAGAGAAATCAATGAAAGCAGCTTTAATTAAGCACAAAAATCAACAATGTGATGTCAATACTGCCGGAACACTTTCCCTCCAAGTCTCCTCAGTGAAACCAAGTGAAACCATCACAGCTAACAAAGACTTATTATATCTAATTTCTACTAAGAGCGTCCAATTACGATGGAAAGTGTTCACCTCAAGTTGTTTACAATTACAGGGGATATACCAGTATTAACGATAACCGTGATATATAAAAAAAAGAGTTATTAATATCATATTTATAATACACACATACGATAACCGTGTAGTGAGAGGACCGTGGTGTGTAAATATATGTGATTTCTAATGCTATTTCACATTTACATCCACACTGTGATTATTGTACTCTAAATGCTCTGTATCATTTTGTACTAATGTTTTATGTCTTTGCTGTGAAGCACTTTGGGCTGCAACTTTTGTATGAAAGGTGCTCTACAAATAAAGCTTATTATTATTATTAGTATTATTAGTGAAAAGCTGATATTGTGACAGCCCTACGGCATTTGTCTAAACTGTTGTTTTGTCGTTATATTACAGCAATCCTGTTAATTACTATAATAACTATTCTATAATCTGTTACTCTCCAGTTCAGAGTTATAGATACAGTACGCAGTGAATACAAGAAAGATTTAATGCTCTTTTAATTGTATAGGTTTCTATAATACAAGGTTACAGGAAGCAGCTGGCAGAGCTGACTGCAGATCACACACACACACACACATACCATCACCACCCAGTATGGGGGGCCCAAAGGGCTGCTTTATGCTAATAAGCTCCATCAAGGTCAGCCAGTCTTATTGCTGCTCCCACATCTCTGTGTTCTTTCCACATCGTACACAGTGATGACTTTAATGGCGTCATTTCCCAAAACAGCACGATGGCTTGAGGGGGACGCATTACCCACGGCAACATTTGAGGTTATTTGCCAGAGAAAGGTTCCCTCAGCTCCAGAAATTGTTCTGCAGCTGCATCCAACCACAGTGTGATGATCTCTGATCTCTGATCTCTCATAGTTTCCTGCTCTGCTTTATTACACGCTTTACATATTAACACATAGCCTTGCAGAAATGGCTCAGTGCATCATGGTCTGTAAACATTGATGAAATACTGATGCTCCATATTATTAAGAAGCAGCTCATGCATTAAAGCTACTGAGCATGTTCTAAATCCAAAGAAATCAGAAAGTGAGTTAAAGCTTTTCCAAGTGATGAAAGTTGAAATGCTGTTTTCGGCTCAGACAAGCTCAGGGCCGTTTTAAGTTACGTACTGTGTGATGGATTCTTGTGGAGTGCATGATATTTGCTGTGAACTGCACACTGATGTGGGAGGAGAAGCACAGCGAGAGCCAGTAATGATCCAGAACTGCGGTCCAATTTTGGTGTCGAGGATTATTGGGATTGGTGTTTATGTCACTTGCCTAAAACCCTGGCACACGGCGTGAGGCACAGTGCTGCTGTGGTTTCACCAAGTAATGTGCACATGAACACATCCTATTCAAATGCTTATCAGCTCTGGCTGTTGCCAATTTCACTTTGACATAATTCCCTCAAGCAGAAAAGAGTGAAATATACTACAGTATACACACACACACACACACACACACACACACACACACACACACACACACACACACGCACACACACGCACACACACACACACTTGTGACTTTACGTGTGAATGTCTGTCGTCCAAATTGGAACCATGATGAATATCGCACAGCCCGCTTTGTCCTCTATAGATGTCAAAGACCGGCTGCTAGATGGACCCCCCTCTAAGACAAAAATGGTCCCTGCTGCTCCCTGTTGACTTGTTTGGCTCTGTGCCTGATATCACTGAACTGGCTCCTGCATTGGCATCTATGCTAATCTTATGCTGCCATATTAATACATGTTATTTCTACACTTCAAGGACATCCACTATCTTTTAGTAAAGCTTTTACATTAAATCCACTCTGGACTTTTCTGTGCAGATTGTTCAGAGATCTGTAGGACTGGGTAAGAAAAGAGAGGATTTGATTTATACATTTAGTCTAAATGAATTCCTCTGTCTGTTTGCTTACTTTAGAAACAGTTGTGTCAACTTAGTTTCAGACGTTATGATCGTTACGTCAAACTTGTATATCTGTCATGATCCTGGCTTTTAGTTTTTCTGTTTCCTGTCCCCTTGTGTCATGTCTCGTTTTACTTCCTGTCTTTGTGTGTTTTCCCTCCCTCTTGTGATTGACAGACAGCTGGAATAATGTCAAACCATGGCAGGACTCTGCAGATGTAACTGTTCCTTTTGTAATACTACATTTAGGTTATTTAAGATGATCAAATGCCCTTCATCATTTCTGTAGCAGCTCGTAAGGCGATAACCGCATTCATTAATGACATTTCACGCGGATATTACTTATGTTTTTAATTAATCTGCTATAACTGTGACATGATCTTTACAAGTGCAAACAGCTGCTTACGTGCAGAAGGGGACAGCTGTGTATATCATATATATCACTCAGTCATATGTATATATTATATGTCACTGAATACTTTTTATACAAACATGTGTAGTGTTATTCTGTGTGTGTGTGTGTGTGTGTGTGTGTGTGTGTGTGTGTGTGTGTGTGTGTGTGTGTGTGTGTGTGTGTGTGTGTGTGTGTGTGTGTGTGTGTATGTTTAAAAAAGCATGAAATCCAAACCCCCTCAGTTGTATATTTTGCTGACTCTCTCTAAGCTTTAGAAAATAATTGCAAAAACAACACAATTATTGACTGAGAAACATGTGACTATTGCTCTCTGTTGTTTCAGGACAGAGCTGTTTGTTAAGTGTGTGTAGGTGTGTGTGTGTGTGTGTGTGTGTGTGTGTGTGTGTGTGTGTGTGTGTGTGTGTGTGTGTGTGTGCAGGTGCAGATCGATAGACAGACAGAACATGTTAGTTCGGGTTGTTTTCCCTTCTTGCTTTTTATGGCTGTAAATAGAAACTGTCGACCCTGATTCCATTTCTCCCGTTGTAGCAACACAGACAGGGAAATTCAAAATGTATTTAGTCTCTGAAGCTGCTACGTTCTTATATGACTGCTCTGATTAATACATGTGTCGTTTGATTTTAAAACTGTAGCCTTATGTTGTTGTTATTTACCATTTCTGAGGATAATCCATGGTTTAATCTTTTATTTTATTTTATGAATTCATCCGAGTGCCTACATTCTTGTCACATGAAACCACGTTGTGAATTGAATTAAAAGTAAAAATATAAGTGGTCATAAACAATGTTATGCATCTCTGACAGAGATCATAAAATACTGAGGTATACGGTATATGATGCAGCTGTGCCTCGCGTTCTTATTAGATGGTTTGTCTTACTTCTTGTACATTAAGCTATAAAGAGTTGTTTCTGGTACCACAGTGTTTATAATCACACGACTTCTGCATGTAATCAGAGATTATCTTCAGTCTGTAGAGCGAGTCTATATTATATGTATTGGATAGTATTGTCATCAAGTAGCTACACTGACACATATCCAATAAAACATTAATCAGCTAAGAACAGTGTTCACAGTATTTGAACCCCCCCCCCCCCACGCTTATCACCTGTTTAATGTGCTTCTCCAATTACATGGTGAACACCAACAGCAGCATTGGTTGGTGATGAAGTGAGCAACTGGCAAATAATCACTCAGCAGTCACAGATAATTAAAAGCATTTCAACATCTCAAGGCTTGAATTGATTTCCCATAAATATGGTAAGTGACAGAGTAAATGTAGGCGACTGTATACACACATATGAGCCAAGGTCAATCAGCCAACCTGGAAAGAGCACACAGTAAGCTGCTTTACAATATTCAGCAGAAATGAGCTGCGAGTTAAGCATAACACACAAACCCAGAAATGAAATTACAGGTTATAAGTGCAGTACTGCAGCTGAAAGTTACATAATTATAGTCATTGATGGCACACTAGTCGCATTCTGATAGAATAGAGGAGAGAGCTGTAATTTCAATGTGCTTTTGTGTATTCTCAAATTGAACCATTGCTGATTTTCTACAGCTATTACGTGAAATCAATCTCTGAGCTGAAAAAGGAGAAGGAGAAGTGCCCTCCATCCATCCCATTGACCTGACGTTCTCTCCACCAATCGGCATGTTGGTTACGCTGCGGCACAACCCATGGATGCTATCACTTTTCTGAGGTTGATCGTCAGCAAAAACTACCGGCACAGGTCATGTGGAGGTGGTGCAAAGTTGGAGGCAGCTAATTTAATTGTCCGCGTAGCTCCGCTGTGCAATATTGTACTCTCTTCATCGCCTGCCCTCCAGGCCAGGTCTCTAATAATACGGATGAATGGAATTAATCTGACCATACAGTGAAGTGTTAATGGACACTCAGAAATTCATGAATCTACATCTGCAGTGGGCTGAGAAGAGTTAAATGCCGGCCAATGAAGCGGATGCAACCGACCAGGTGATCTGTGTCATCATGTGCTCTCTCCTCAATGAGGAAGTTTCTCTTTTCTAAACTCTGTATTCCCAACTTTAACTTGTTTTAGCTGACGCTTTAGTCCAAAGCGACTTACAATAAGTGCAAACAATCATGAGGATACAACTCCGAACAGCAAGAATCTTGCAAGTACATTAACTTCAAATAGGTGAAATCATTTAAGTGCAGAACAACAAATAAGCCAACAAAAGTGCAACATACAGAAACAATAGAATATGAATTCAACCATTAGCTACAAATAAGCCAAACCAGTGCATTTATTATATTCATCGAAACAGGTGAGTGTTCAGTCTGCAGAAGGTGTGACGACTGTCTTCAGACCTGACATCAATGGGGAGGTCGTTCCACCATGTTGGAGCAGGATAGCAAACAGGCGGGTTTTGTTTGAGGGGAATCTGGGTCTAACTCGCAGTGATGGAGCAGTGAGCCGATTGGCCGACGCAGAGCGAAGTGAACGCGCTGGGGTGTATGGTTTGACCGTGGCCTGGATGTAGGAAGGGGCTGATCCATTCACAGCACGGTGGACCAGCACCAGAGTCTTGAAGCAGATTCGGGCCGCCACTGGTAGCCAGTGAAGGGAGCGGAGAAGTGGTGCATTGTGGGAGAACTTGGGTAGATTGAAGACCAGTTGGGCTGACCAGTTTTCCTGGAGATGCCTGGTGAATGACCTTCAGACCTTTTTAAATCAGAATATCAGCCCACGCAGGCAGAGACGATGCCATCACATACATGTATACTGTACATATCATCCATGCAGAGAGGTGAGGAAGCATGGAGTCATCATCAGACATAGTTGGGGAATAGCCGATGAACAAAGTGGAGCATTTAGCAGCATGAGAGCCAGATCTTCCTCTCAGGAGTTGGTCAAGGCAAAACAAGAATTAAAAGGAAAGTGGATATTGGAAGTGGAAAATGCTTTTAAAGTTGCTGCTTGCCTGCTGGATGTTGAAATAAGCCACTGTAGTGAACACTTTAACTACAACAAATGTAATAAAGTGTGTGTCGAGGTTGTGTTTACGGCTTGTTGCATTGTGTCCAACTGGTTTAAGTTTTGAAGATCAGGTGCGATTACTCAAACCTGTTTTTACCTTTTGGGATCTTTATCCAACATATGTCCTTTTTATTATTATTATCAGGCAACTCAAGCTGATTTTAAATGCTGCAGCAAAACATTTAACAAACAATGTTTATGATATTTCTTGCATTTTAAGCACCGGCTTTTTAAGAATCTGATTTCAAGTTATTGCAGATTGCTCACAATGCCCTGTCTACATCCTTATGTCTCTACATCAAGTGTCAATCTTAGGTCCTGTCATTAGACTCACCTGAGCATGCGCTCTGAGAGCTCTAAACCTTACACACTGTGTTGTTTTATAACCTGTGTTTATACTAACACGAAGCCAGCCACTAAATACAATTAGTATCATCATTGGAAGTAATAGAAGTAGTAAGCTAGTTGTTGCACAGCTACAAACTGTGAAATGTTTCCCTTCTGTGTTGTTGCTGCAGGAACTTGTCAGTCACACTGGTGGTTAATAATACATAAAAAAGAAAATACTAAATATTCCAGCAGCTGAGACTCCCGGTTGAATTAAAAGGCCAAGCTTGTGTCAATACGAGCACGTATTGGGTCGAGATAGCGAAAGCATCAATAACACAGAACAAATAACACAGACACACAGTCCCTCCAAAGTCAGGAAATTGAAACCTGTTCACTTAGGTTACAGGTCGGTTTTCCAGTATGTGGCAAAAAACACAGAGGTGGAGGTGTTGAGTTCATCGAGGAATGGTTTGTCATTCCAAATGTGCAGAGGCGCCAGGAAATAAATCGCAACTCAAATGTCAACCCTCTGCAGGATGCTACAAGCTTTGTCTAAATGCCAATCAGAGATTGGCTGAGGAGAAAATGGAAATCAAAGCTTAGAGACCAAATCTCAACAGATGTGCCTCAGACTCAGAAGTGAATTTAGAATATTTATTCAAATATTCATGCTACAGGTTCTCCTTTGCATTGTTCTTCCATTTGAACTCCTAGGAGAGGACGCAGTAGGAGAGACGAGTAGTGTGTGTTTGTGCGTGTTCTGCAGTTTCTATACTGTGGCCGCCCATTGCATCATTGAGTTGGTAAGTGTTATTAAATATATAAATGGCCTTGGTATGCACTTTACAGTATTATCCTAGACACAGTATTGATTTGACCTATGGGTTGCATTCATTTGCAAGTATCGGCCCTCCCAGGCGTGATGCACACACCTCCTCCTCTTTACTCATCTCTGAATACAAATGAGCCTCCTTTTATCTCAGTAGTCAGCCATGTCTGTTCAAATGTGGGCAGTCGCTGATGCCCTTGATATAGTTCTCAAAGAGGACATTTTGCACAACAAACATAAGTGACAAAGCTAGTCCTTACCTCTGCCGAGAAGGACATTTAATGCACACGCCTTATGAAAGCAAACTCAGTTTTAGACTTTTGAGAGACATTTCAAAGAGTAGTCTTGCAAATTGAGGGCCAATCTGTGCAAGGTTGTTCTCAGAAGAGAGGAGAGCTTTTATCTTACTCCTAGATAACCTTTGCAATCAGTCGGTGAGTCGCCGTAATCGGGAACAGTGGGGTAAAATACATCACTTGCTCTGATGGACAATCACCAATTAATCACTGTGGCTGTGCTCTGCTGCAGATGATTATCATCAATGGGAAGTGTATTGCCATCCAAACAGAGCCGAGGACTGAAACGTACCAATTTATTACCTGCGCTCTCTGGAGCAAAAATATGCCAAGGACAAACTGTACCAGGAAAATCATACTGTTCCACGATGGATCTGCGGGCTTCTAAGATATGAATGAAAGCAAATCATGTTTGAGTATCAAACTCTGGAAGGAATCTACGTTTAATCCACTTTTGCTCTTGTGGTTTTGGTTTAAATGCTCAGTATCTCTCTTCCCACCGCTCCATGCGTCCCGCTTCAACAACTGCAGGCATCCACAGCTCGATGCTGTTCGGGGGGAGAGTTTATCGAACAATCAAATAGAAAAACTTTAGGTTGATATCTTAGCTTTAATTCATAAACCTAAACAATTCATTTAGATTTCTCTCAGGAAAGTTCTGCTCCACTGAATAAATGTCGTCCCTACAGATAACAGATAACAGAGTCTATGTTTGATCTCTCCCACGATCACTATAATCACAGACTATAATAACTCTGGCATTCACATTCCAAAGCTTTACTTACTCTGATATTTACCTCACTAATGATCATCTTGGTGCTCTTGCACCAGATGTGGTGAAGCCCGTGGCGTCCACATTGTCCAATCAGTAGTGATTTATGGTTTGTTTGTTTCATGAGACAGAAAAGGGTCGCCTTTGATACCCGCAAACAATTGTGGCGCCCGTTGTTCTTGCTTTAAATTGATTCTCCGCTGTATCTGCTTTGGAAAATGCACTTGCTCAACCTCGGAGATCAATTGCTTTTCAGCCTTATGGTCTTCAGACAAAAATGGAAAGGAAAAAGCCTGTGGATAAAAAAACAATTACAGCGACAACAGAGTGTGTACTGAATCATATTTCCAATGTATTAGTTTTTTTCTTACGTGTGCAACGCTATTTAATGCATGGGTAACTTTAAGGATAAGAGCAGTAGGACAGGAGATGATGATTTGAAGACGGCAGCACCAACACAAACACATCATTTGTGTGTATTTAACAAACACGGAAAGCTCAAACAACCTACTGAAAACGGACACAGAGTTAGAGTATCAAGTTTAATTAAGCCAAACATCTTCTAAATAAAGTGTGTTTAAGCTGCGAGCACGACGCCTCACGTTCACCCAGACACAAACGCTGACACAGCAACATGGCAGCATAGTGTTGCCTGACTCACAAAGGTGAAACATTTAATATAAGTCAAGGATCACTGGCAGGGCGAGATGCACACTGAACAGGGTTCTTGCCGATTTGAAATATTATCACAGATATAAATCAAGACTTGTGGAACCATCTCTAAAAACAACTGTACCAATGTGGCAGCTCTGACATTTAGAAACGTCTTGAGTCCCGGGTGAATGCACAAAGTCACATAATACAATTTAGAGCACAAAAGATCTGGAAAGAAGTAGCATGGACCGGTTGTTCAGACAACTATTACAGTAGACATAAGGGTGGATTGCTAATGGCAGCCACAAGGAGCCATGAGGCACGACCAGATCTCAGGAGCATGTTAGCACAAAGTTTCACTGCCGCACAACGTCAAGAGTGGTTTTAATAAATCCAGGATGTTCCACAGCCAGATCAAAACGTCTCTTGAGTGTTTAATATTGAAAAAGTTCCTCCTTGAGTAGAAGATAAGCATTACTGTAACTCATTTAATTCCAGCTGAAAGCAGCGTTTCACTGCCATATTGGAGTTTCCCGCCTGACTGCACCTGCAGCCTCAGTAATGGGTGTGTTTGGTTGTGGTCGGACATCACTGTTTTACCTGTAACCACATCCAACAGTGATGCACTCACACACCCTGGAGTACACTTCTACATCCCTGCAGGAGGAGGGAGGTATTTGAAGTTGCTCATTGAAGCATGGTTGTTTAGTATTCCCATGCTGATGTTGGTGCTGCAGGATACAATGCAACCGTGTAATAGAAACCAAGGGTCTGCGGAACCAGTCTTGTTCAGAGGTCACAACTAAAGCAAAATACAGAGAAATATCATTGAGGTTTTTAAATTAAACAAATCCCAGATACTTCGGGAAGATTGACAGGTTTCCAGCAGCGTCTCGCTGCCACCCTGTCAGCACGGACTCACCCGCGGTACAATATGACACTGTGACTGTGCACAACAGGACAACTTCATACACTGGTGGCTCATCGTGTAACGTGTCATCGATGAACCACACACAGTGTTGTCTGTGTTTTCTACTGCAGCTGAAAGCAAAAAGAGATCAAAGACTCAACAATCATGTTAGTGCAGTTGGCTACGTCCGGCTTTCAAGGTGGATTGAAGGAATGAACTTCTCTTTCAAGACTCCTCACACAACAACAAACAAATGTCTCATTCTAAATAAGCGTTAAAAGAAAAGATGGGACAACCCTTTCTGCTGGCAGCCCTACTTCCTCCTCAGTATTACAGCTGTATCTCTACAAGAAATCTTGCCAAATATTGAAGCAAGATTTAGGGTGACGTCAAGCAAACTGAAATCTCGCTCGGCCTCTGCCTACATTTTGGCTACGCGCCTACAAACGCCTTCCCCTCCCATTCACCAAAGACCTCTCAATGTTATTTGCCTTCCTGTATCGACAGCCTTTAGATTGCTTTCCATGCTTGATTGATGAGGAGGTGAAACAAGCACACTCTATCCACTCTCTTAGCGAGCTCTATCTCCTGTGTGAGACACTCCATAATTTATTCAGGTTGCTCTAAAGAAGCTGTGCCGTTCCATAAGTCCCCATGAAGTAAATCATTGCTGTGCTGTCCTTGTTGCCTTCTTGACTGTATGTTCTCCCTCTAGCTGCTCGTCTCCCACTTAAAAATGGGATCAAAAGTGCTATGTTCTAGTTTGAGGAGCGAGTAACTGAGCCAGCAGTTCGGTGGATGCCAAGTTATGCTCCCTTGACCTGCTGGCACTCCACCAATAAAGTCATCAATTAAAAAAGCAGTGACTTTCATTAATGGAAGCTATGACTTGATGTGCATGTACAGTAATCATGATGTTTCTGAGCACAATTGAATGTGTGCTGGTAATTAATTATCCCCTGTCAGGATTATACGTAAAGCAATGCTATTTTAATTTCAGGTCCTCGGGAACACTCATTAATCTCTCTGAGATACTGCTCTGTGCCCGAGGACATGCTATTTATTCTTCGCTGTATCACGATGTGTTGTTTTCTTACTTTGCCTCCACATTTTCATGTTTTTCTTCTTTGAGTTCAAGGAAACATATACAGCTGTCCTAACTGCATTGTGAGCATGTAAGAACATGAAGTAAGTTGTTCTGTAACAAGCCTCAGTGCTGCTCATGTATGTTCAGGAAGTAGGACACGTTTATAAACATGCTGATGTGCAAATAAGACACGAGAACCTGCTCAGTTTGGTTCTGAGAGTCAAAGTGCTTTTTGTCCCTCTTTCTCTCAGTCTGTTCTTCTCTCCGTGACCAGATTCATTTTGACAGTCCTGTGCCGAGTGTTTGATCTGCGGACTCACGGAGAATAAGCGAGGGCCCCGGGGTTTGACAGCGAGGGTGCTGCAGAACCCATAGGGACCGAGCATCAGCCAGCGCTCTCAGAGCATTTTCTCCCTCCAACATCAGGCCAAACGTTCCCCAGACCTCAGCACGCTGACAAACACAATGCACAGGGCTGTATGCACTGTCAGGAAGGAACAAGAGGATTCCTTTGTGCTTCCCGTGTGGCACGACTTATTCTAACCACTGAAGACAAGGCCGAGGCACGCAGGCTCTGCTGTTGCTTGTTATGCAGTTGCTTTAGTTGGAAATGCAGATTTGATTTCATTGATTTCCACTGTGTGTCTTGTTTGTCAGTGCTGGCTGGGGATAATCATTTACATGGAAGTACATCCTGTAAGCATGAAATGTGTCATTGACACGACACAAAAGTGACTTTCTGTATAATAGCAGATTAAATAGTCTAAAAGACATTTTCCACATCAGTATTGGCAGCCAAATGACTTGTGATGTCACAAAACCTATTTGCATGTGCACATCGCTTTAAGGTGACAGCAGAATGATGTGAAAACAGGCTTCTAGCATCAGACTCTGCACATAGCATCCCAGTGGAACAATAATATGTGGAACACATGTTTGAGACAAAGGGGAGCTGCCTAAAAGCAGACTCCAGAGCTCCTGTCAGTAACTGAGCCTGTCATGTTGTAATCCAGATGTCATCCTGGTTGTTGAAGTGTTTTGACCATTCATTTGTGTCAGCCAGATTTGAAAACATCTGCCTTCCATATGGTGCTCATCACTTATTGATAAAAGCGTTTACAGTGCTGTAGTCATTTACTAAATTGAACTCAAAAATCATTACGTTGCGTGTATGCAGCTGTTACTCAGTTTTGGAGGCATTTGTGCCGGCTCTCTATAATAACAATGTGTTTCAGATTATAAACACTTTCTCCCATCAACAAGGACACTAGAGCAGTTAGTGAGTGGCTCAAGTCAACACTGAGGAAAGCGAGATACCTGCATGCAGTCAAACTATACTACTATTGTAGCGTAAGCTGCGGCTGCAGGTCACCTCAACATGTTCTCATAATATGACTGATCTGGAGTCAGCGATCTGGGGATTATAGTAGGTATCATCAATCATCAATTTATACTGGACATATAGATCTTTGTTACAGGAGGTCCAAAGTTTAAATCCTGTACGATTGTTACGTCCA
>NC_041363.1:3650962-3678462 GCF_900634415.1 Cottoperca gobio
CTGTCCAAGCCTCTGCAGTGCAGAACCTGCCACAAAAATACTTTGTTACTTAAGTACAGAAGTTACATAACAAATAAGTCAACGTTTGGATTACAAAACTACCAAAGTGATGTTGCTCAAATACAGAAGATACGTAACTGTCAGGATCTTGATTTTCTGTTTTGTTTTGAAAGGTTCCCTTCCCCTTGTATCATGTTTTACTTCCTGCCCTTGTGTTTTTCCCTGCCCCTGTGATTGTTGATTTGATCCTCCTGTGTCCATTCACCCTGCCCTTGTGTTTTTGCCTTTCTCCCCCAGCTGTGTCTTGTTCCCTCGTTTAGTGTCTGTGTGTATATATATCCTGGTCTGTCTCACTCTTTGTTGTCGGTTTGTTGTTTGTTCGTTGTTGTTGCCTGGTGTGTTTTGGTCTGCAGCTCTACGTGCTTTCCTCGTGCTCCCTCGTGTTCCCTCGTTTCATCCCGGTTTGTGTTTTCCACTTTACGTTTCACCTTGTTTTGTATTTTTAAGCTTTTAAAAATAAAGCTGTCTTTTTGTTAAAACCTCGTCTACCGCTCTGCATTTAGGTCCTCACCTAAAAAGATCAACGTTTCACATGGGACATGAAGAGTGTACGAGAACAGCCTGAAAGAAGCAACTGCTAACTACTTTGCAATATAACCTAAGCAGTGAAACTCAGTTTTATGTTTACAGCTTTTTTCCGCTGCCTCAAAGTGACCAAAACAATTAGTTAATTCAGATTTAAAATGTATATATTTTTATTTTTCAAAGCAAACAATGCATCAGTGCATGGTTTCACAAGACATGCATGATTGTTAAAAAATGTAAAATCACTCTTTACACAACAATACAGAGTATTTATGGCACCAATAATAGTTGTTATACATTTTTCAACTAAAAACATGTTGGCCTCTCGAGTTATTGACTCCTTCTTCTAGTTTTCTTTGTTCAGTTTTGATACTTTTCAGCGCAGCATGCTTCTGTTTTGGGATAAAACGGTTGCACAACACAACTTTCTCCCTCAACTATCAAGGCACAGCATGCCGCTCGTGTTTCTGTAGCTATTTATGAGAGATTAATAGCTTTTGTTTAATTTAAACCCGAGGGAAGATTGAGTATTATCAAAAGTAACCCAGGGGGGAACCATTTAGTTTCTTACTTATGGAGTTTTAATATCATTCATGATGGGACATTTAACGATGCACTGGTCCATTAGTGTTTTTATGATGGCTAAAGAGTGTTTGGCATTAAGTTAACATCTTATTTTTAAAGGAATAGTTCAACATGTTGTCTTGATGAGGCTACCACAAGCTACAGTTAGCTTAGCTTAGCATAAATAGTGGAAGAAGAGAGACAACAGCTAACCTGGCTGTCGAAAGGTGAAGAAACGAAATGTCAATAATAAATAAAGACAAATAAAGTCTAAAAATTGCAACATGTGGTTTTACATGGAGGTAACTCCCGGACAATTTCTTGGCTGTGTGCAGGTTTCAGGAAGTGACTGCACCCAACTAAAAAAAGAGTTCCAGCAAGTCTGTGTACGACCACATCCTGCTGTTTTTACACTTAGTCTTTTATAAGGATTAAATAAATAAGACACAGTGTGGTGATTAGTGCTGTAGAGGTGCTGGTAGGCAGAGGTTTCGACGTTGGGTCGATCCAGGCGAGCTGTTCCACCCTGTTTCTTATCTTTGTGCTCATAAAAGAATTAAGCTTCCTGGCTGCTGGCTGTGACTTCATATTTAGCAGAGAGTGGTCTCAATCTTCTCATCTTAGAAGCAAATCTTTCTCAAAATGTTAAACCATTCCTTTGCAATTCTGCAATAGTCCATGTTTTAGCAGAACACGTGAGCATTTAGTGGTTTAAAGCATGTTTTTACAGATATATCCAGTGTCCATGACGTTTCGACATGTTGTGTTCTTCAGGTGTTGACAGTACAATATGGCTTTCCATAGTAGTGCAAAAATATATACAGTTAGCATGAACAATAATGCAAGGATTTCAAACCAGATGAAATCATACAGCCAATTCATGCAGTAGCTTTTCACAATAAATGTTGCAACTGCACATTTACACTACTATCAAGACTAATAATTAACATCACATAAATTCTGGCAAAAAATCTCATGATCTATATAACATTTTACTCAAAATGAAATATTGTTTAATAAGATCCTTGGTGCTTTTGATTTGAAGATGTGCTCCAGACCGCTGCGAAGAGATGTGGCCTTGGGCATCCTTGTAATTCTAGTGCTGATCCCAACTGGCATCTGTTTGTGTTTGAAATCATTCAGCTGGCCTCCTGTTCAATTCATTCTTTTCTTTTCAGCTAAATTCTGCTAAACTACTTCAAACTCGTTAGTCATGTATCTCGAAGTGATGCGCCCTGAGGGATTGAGAAGCTTGTGGGTTTGTGGAAGTGAACAAACTGCATTAATCTTGTTATCTTCACTTAAACTGAGGGCATAGAGAACATGCGCTCGCATTTAAATCACAACACAAAATAGTTTAATCCTTAGCCCTCCAGTCTCAGCGAACTCTTTTTTTAAATGCCCTTGGAGGGTCACAAAATATAGCTGTATGAGTTGTTTGGCATGAGAGTGTGAGAGGTCCACATTCCTTCAAAAACACCACATCCCCGTCACTTAGCAACAAGAAAATGAAAGAGAGAGACTGACATAGTCCTAATCCACTTCTCACTGATTTTAGACCAGATACAGGATTACAAGCACTTTTCACTGTGGTGACCTTTAGAGAGCTTAATCAGTCTGTGTAAATGTGTTCCTTCAGAGATCACCAGCGTTTGAAGAGTTGTTAAAGACAGGGTCACTCATCCGTTCTGCAAAAAAGGGCATCTCCAGGACACACAAGTTTCTTTCAAAGATCACTCGCCACAAAGAACTGTGGTTGAAGATATCTGCGAGTATATCTTCTAAGTTTTAACTAACTAATCACCTGGAGGTTTACAGCACACAGAAATTGGAGCTCTCTTCTTTCTCTTCTCCACAGGGGAACGATGCTGCACCAACTACTACTTTAAAGATTTATATCTTTCTAGGCGAGAGACACCGCGAATGTGTGGGCTCCTGACATTGTACCGCACATTGTAATGCTGTCAATAATAAAAAGCATGTTATGTTAAGATGTAGCTCGTATATTTTTTAGCATTAACAGTCTTGACATGAGAAGCTGCACTTGTATATAACAGCTCTCTGCAATGCCCTTTACCGCCCTATAAACTGAAGCACAACTCCTGTTGGTTATACTTCATGGAGATATTATATAAAGCAAACCTCAACTTACACCTCGTGAGCAGAAAACCAACATGATGGAACATAACCAACATATTTCCTGCTCATTCATTAAGTTTGTTTACTATTTTAGTTACTTTTGGTTGGAGTGAGCACTAACCTCTTCTTACTCCTTGTATCTTTAGAGATATTCTACTAATGATCAATAAACACAACAGTGTAAACTGTTTTTATTTCTCTTTTTGATATTTTTCCTTATTTGGATAGTTGAGAGTTCGGATACAGACAGGAAACACGGGGAGAGAAAGCGAGACGGGTACAATATTCAACAAAGAAGCACGGCTGGAATTGAAGCGGGGAGTCGGGAACGTTTTTGTTATATGGTACATGTCTTCACGCCCCCTCTTTACTATTTCAATCCCCTTTTTTAAAAAGGCTGAGATGCAGGTAGTGCTGTAGTTTACTCAGTTTACCTGGTACTGTCACTGAGGAAATGTGAGGGGAGCAAACATTTCAGTGAAAAAGCATCTTGAAATCTAACAGCCAGCAAACATCGGCAGGCCTCTGTGGCCTGACAGTGAGAGGAGGGGAAGGGAGGAAGAGGATGAGGAAGAGGAAGCTCATTTGGGCTGCCAGGCAGTGTCCCCCAGGCTACATGAAACACTGATGGACTTGATAGATTGGCGAGAGCACCGGGGGGTTTGGGCTGAGCCGAGCTGACCGAGCTCCAGTGCTGGGAGGGAAAATAAATCTGGCTGACACCAGCTGAGTGAGATCCGCTGCACACAGAGCCTCCATCCTACAACTTATCAGCTTATTGTGGAACAATCAGAAGTAAGATTGTGTTGGAGGATAAACATGCCATGTGTGGCCGCTGTCATAGTGAGCAATGTCTCCCATGCAGGGGTTTGGAGGGGGCGGGCATTATATGGCTTCTGAGTTCATTTTCTGTCAAAGCATTCATGAAGGAATATGGAAGGATATTTATTTTTGGACATTGAAATGTTTTATTATTCCAGCTGTGCCTCAGGAGTGAAGCATCAACACCAGGCATTTCATTTACAGACAGAAACATCAAACTGATATCCTTCTTTCACTTCACATATGCATGTACACTGTAACACACCCAATGTATGGTTATTTATATATATCAGGGGTCGGGAACCTATGGCTCTTTCGATGACGCGATATGGCTCGCAGACAATTCTGAGCTGACATTTTTTAACATGATTAACAAGTAATAAATAATTATACTGTGTCATTATAAAGTAAAACATTTAGCAGCGGATTTGTTTTTAGTTCTCCCCTCTCTTTCCTCCGGCCTGTCTCTGGCTGTAGGTGAAGGTGTGTTCGCACATGTGTGCGTAGAGGGCACAAACAGCAGAGGAGAAACTGCACAAAGCAAGCAGTAGACCGGGGGGGTCAAACTCAATCACAGAGAGGGCCAACATTAAAAACTGGGACTATTGAACAGTATACACATAAAGTGCAAAAAGATATGGAACATATTTAAGTCAACTGCAGACGGATTGCTGAGCAGTTCAATTAAAATATCTGAGCTGCAAAGTCTCTCAGTTGATCAGCAGAATGCTGTCGGGAACACAGCGGGGGAGATGTTTGTCAGTGTTTGGAAACACGTAGTGACCAAAGTTTCCTTCTGCATCCGAGTCTCCCACAGGCAGCTCGGCCTCTCACTACATGTCTGATCACACTGAAGCTGCAGGTTTAACAGTGAGGTGCTTCGTTATGTCGCACAAACAGTCCCGCTCACATCGTCCCAGAGATCTGTGCTGTGTTTCCCTTTGCTTTCCAAAAACTTTCATTTCATTCACACATTTAGATTCTTCCTCAAATGTATTTCCCTGTGGTTGTGCCATGCATTGATTTAATTATCAAAACCGGCGGGCCAGTTATGACAGACATATGATATTTTCTCGCGGGTTGGATATAATTGCCTTGAGTTTGACACCCGTGCAGTACACACTGAAACGTGCACATTAATGAGATAAATAACGTAAGCGTTTAGTTTATTTAATAAAAGAGCACCTGTTCAATGCAACACTGATACCGATATATTAGTACTCGGAGACGTGTTATATTTAAAAATGCACGCATAAAGTTGCATTCAAATGTATTAAATATATGGCTCTCAAGGAAATACATAAAAAGATATTTGGCTTTTATTGCTCTCCCACCCAAAAAGGTTCCCGACCCCTGCTATATATAGACAAAAATATATATCACCTGTCACTGAGGGCTTCTAGTCTGAACCCAACGTGTTTTTGGCAGGGTTTTAATCAGCCAAAGTAAATGTTGTCTCTGGATCCCCAGGGGGTCCAGGAGGATGGGGGAGGATGCAGGCACTGAAAGTGATGTTCCTCCTTCCATTAGCCAATCCTGGTGTGATGGAGACAATGCAAAATCTCCTGATGGAATCTCTGCAGCACCTGCAGCCAGCCCGACTCCATCATCTGTCCTCTCGCATGAATTATAATGGAGAAAATGACCAATGGGTGATGGAGATTGATTCAAAAGAAACATGAGTGGTAATCAATATGGTTCGCTGTGCAGCCAAGCAACATCACACTCCGAGCACCACCCAGTGATTACCCCAGGCTAAAGTTGGATGCCATCATGCTGCCTGTACGTAATTTATGATAAAGGTGTCAGTCTCAGAACTATACGCCACAGCTGAGGGAGCCAGGCTCACGAGGAAAATAAGAGCTTTCCATCCTCACAAAAGAAAAAAGAAGTTGCCTACGCTGCTAAATTCTGTTTTGTTCATGTGATGATGGATTGATCAAAGGTATGCCACAAGAAGTTAGCACTGAATGATGCATCTAAAGTGGCTTTGAATGACAAATGATACAGATTAAATGTTCTCAGGCCGAGAGCAAAATAGAGTTTCATGCAAACTTAAAGTCTTTATTCAAAGGAATTGTTTGGCATACGGGGAAATACTCTTTCTTGCCAAGAGTTATACGACAAGATCGATACAATGTCACCTCATCTGAGTTAGCTAGCTTACGTTAAAGACTGAAAACAGTGGAAAACAGCAGTTTTTACTTTACACTTCGGTTTTTGTACAGATTGTACAAATGATATTTAGAGGAGCTGGGAAGCTGCATGCTATGCTAAGCTAATCACCTGCTGCTCTAGCTTCATATGTAGCATGCATTTGGTATTAATGGTCTTATGTCACTCTCTGCAAGAAAGCAAAACAACATATTATTTAAACAATGTGTTTTGAAATAGAAATATAATTACTAATGGATCGCAGGGAGCATTCCCAGAGACTTTCTTCACTTCAGATTAAAGAGACAAAGGCTCCAGTGAGATGACCCCAATGTGTCTCCAGTACAACCTCAGCAGCACACACTGCCTCTTTTTCAAAGACGTTCTTATTTCTTATGAATTGCACGTGGAAGGAGGCTTGTAGGCCAGCACGGATGTGTATAGATAACCAAGGCAGCTCAGCAGCAACAGAAAGCGATGATCAATAATGAATCTGTGGCAGGTCATAGCTCAAGAGCAGGCTAGTGAGGGGTGAAGCATACGTTTCTGTATCCACATGGGGTGCATACAAATATTCTTCGTTTCACTGTCAAAGTCAAGAAAAGGGATGTTGATATGCTCGAGTTCTCCGAGGTCAACTGCTCCTGTTTTTGCCAGCCACAGGCCAGCCATGACAGCAGCACAGCCGGGGCTACACTATAAGTGGATGAGAGGTGATAGGGGCGATTGAAAAAACAAAAATGTTATTCCACTGTCGGCAGTTTGTGATGTATAGTGTGGTGGAGAGGAGAGAACCATATGCAATGAGCATTTCAGTCATGGGGGATGAGATTTTGCCAACAAGATCTGAATAGTATAGATACTGACAGTCCTCTGACAGCGTCTACCCAGCAGGCTGCACTTCATCTGCACACTGAATGCATTCTCCTTTATTTATTCATTCATTTCCACGTGGCCAAGTGCTGTCACTTTGATGAATGGGGGCTGGAACTGGCCAATTGTTTTCACTTGACGGGACAAGTCTCACACGCTCTGAACTTAAACGTCCTCCTTGTCAGAGGAGCTGTGCCATTTTCGCGCTTTTTAGACGTACCGCTGCCGTCTTTCTCACGTGTACACAGGCACCCTCCCCCCCACCTGACACCCCTGGGGCTTTTCCTATTAGAATCTACCTGAGGAGTAGATGCTGTTCGCTTCCATTTCATCTCCTTGGCTCAGAAAGCTTTATGCCAGGTGGAGATTAAAGAGTCGACGTAACCATATGACATATACTGTACATATATATAAGAACAATAATGATGAGCGACCTGAAACGTGTTGTTGTGCGCTCTACAAGTGTTGCTGGAGTTTTACCTCCTCTTGAAAACAACAAAATATTCTGAGCTACGACTTTATAGAAATTGTCTACAACCAAACAATAAATGTGATCTAATGCTCTCCTCCCACGCTGGGTTTTTTTGGTAAATTGGATTCCAGCTCCATTAGACTGACCAGTCTGAAATACTTCTTTGACACAGAAGCATTTAATCTCTTAACAGCATCTAAAGTCAGACTATGAAACGGAACTGGAGTCATTTCCAATGAATTCATCACATGTGTCAGTCAGAGGTAAAACAAGGAGCAGAGATCAGACTTTGAAGAGTGAACATCCGATTTTATTTCTGAATCAATCATCTCAAGCTGTCAAGTCACTGTTGCTGTTGCATTTAATGATGATAGTTGCAAGAAGCACTTTACTATGGTAATGTGATGATGCATAGAAAGGAAGGATTGACGTCTATGACGCAGGTTAATCAGAAAACAACAGTAGGACATCAAAGCTGCTCAGTCAACCCGACATAAAGTGTAATCTGAGCTAATTAAATGTAAAGAAAAGAACATGTTGCATGAGCGGAAAGCTTTTCTTTCTGAATGATTGTAACATAAGATTTGAGCAGCAACTCTGAACTGAAGTGCAAACACACGAGCCTAACGCATCATTTTAATAGCGGATGAGCGGGACCAGCAGCCTGCCACGGATGACAGGTAACAACACTTAATCTGCGTAAATCACTTAATCAGACCAGCGTAATCTGGACTGCAGACTTTAACTCTTACATGGTGTTTGTTAAACGTGTACACCATGACAGTAACTTGCTACACCAGTGGAAACCTGACCTGCCTCTAATGTGACTTTGTGTTTGGATTTCACACAACTGTAAACAACTGTTACTGTGTTGAACGATATAATCCGTCGTTTCGATGGATGATAGGGATCCCGTCGTCGACTTCACAGATGTTGACTACTGACTAGCTGTCAGCCTGCTGTCACACCCTACTCGACAACAAAAGGAAAAAAGTGTTACTTTTCTAAAAGCATCTTCTGCTGTGATGGTGTGAAATATTTCAGAGCACCTTTATTTCCACCTCACTGATTCACCAATCACTTCCTCTTCAGCGCAAGAAGTCTGGAATCTGCCTAATCTATATGCATGAATAGATGTGCCATTTGGAAAGCATAGCCTTCTCACCTGTCTCAGGCGATGGAGGAGAAGGAGAAAACTAATTATGTGTCTTTTTTTAAGCAGTCTTCTCTCGTGTAGTGAGTGTGTCTGTATCCGTGGTGGGGCCAGTGCAGTTGAGGAAACTGAAGAAAGCTGTCAGTCTGGAACTACAGCTGTAATCATCTTTCTCTGGCGATGTCGATGGGTTGTCGACTTGTGTGAGTTACCTTGGCAGAAGGAACAAAGAGTGCAGTACGCCCGAGGAAGCCTCAGCACCATGTGAAATCCCTTTGTTGAGCGGTATCGAGCCTCACTCAGATATCGCTTCGTTCATGCATCTATCGTCTGCTCATCCCTCTGTCTTTCTATCAATGCCAAATGACAATGATAGGCTTATTTGTAATATAATAGACATGAATCATTTATATTACACCCCTGAACAGTTGGCAGCTGATTGTTGGAAGCAGACACACTAGTGATAGAGGAGGGTAAGGGTTGAATGCACTACATTATAGAACAGCACAACCTTGTTGTTCTTATTAAAGGCTTTTAACTAATCTATAACGCATTAGCTAAATAAAAGTAGAAAAGGGCTTTTAAAAGCCTAAGTAGAAAGTGGGACCATAGTTTTTTTTATCTTCAATTAAATGTCTTCCTTCCATAAGAGAAAACTCAACCACTACAGAATGGACCAGCGAGAACACTGGAAATATTCAGGTGAGCGGTCCAGTTCCAGCACTCAGTGTTCAAGAAAATAAATCCTTCCGGTTCCTCTGGGTAACAGGCAAATACATAATCAACTTCCAAGTGATTCTTTATCCTGCAAGAGATTCAATCCCTTCCTGGGAGATTGAAAGGGTAATTAAGTGCAGTGTGTGGCCAACATGTCTTAACTCCTTCAGTTTGAAGGTAGATATTTAAAAGTCCAATAGCAAACTAGAACCGGGCTGTTACATACAGTACAACAAGAAATAACAGCACGAGCGTTTAACATCTACAGGGATTAGAATCAGTTGCCAGCTTGTTTTGTCCAAAGAGTGCAGCTTTGGCACATGAAAGCTGTGAACAGAGCTGTGTTTCAGCTATGGCATGGTAGAGGTTGACAGCCATGGGAGCTAAATGTGTTTTTTTGGTCCCACCCGCTTGAGAGTGGTTGTTTGGGCGAGGAGCAAGTCGTTGTGAAAGCCCCGGCTGCACTTTGCAGATACACAAGCCTGCGCTTTCATGCCCAGACCCATCAAAATGGCCCTGTCAGGCTGCTATCTCATGGGACTCACTGCTGCAGTACAGGGGGATTAAAGCTTTTTATGAAGCATTTTCACAGCCAAAGGTGTGCGCAATAGCAGCCTGCGTGCTATTTTCCACTACAAGGGTGGACTTAACTTCGGTGGACGCTTAAAACTGGCACTGAGCAGGATGGATTTTTTAACACTAATTTGAGGGATTTGGAGGTTTTTAACCAACACAAGTGAACAGCAAAAAAAAAAGAGAAAAACATAGAGAAGACAATCCATTTCCAGCACATTGTTCACAATCGTGTTAATTATGTTCACAGAGAAGTGTGGTAAACTGGGCCAGATTGTATTACCTCTCCTACGGACTTACAATGAAAACTGTAATTATTTATATTTGCTTGAGGTGCAGTATTCAGGTTGATGCAAGAGCTGTGAGTCTTGGAAAAATATCAAAAGAAACATGTGAATTCATAAAATCCTCTGATGTAAAAAGTTGCAAATTCTGAAGTTATAGTAGATGTTTTTATACTTTTATACTTTAGATTCTTCTCAGCAGCGTTAGTCTGGAAACAAGCTGTAGCAGCATTTTCAAATTTAGCACACAATCTGTGACAATTAACAACCCCTTTGGCCCACGTGTGATAAATTTCTTGTAGGAGAAGCCCATTTGTTACAGCCTTATCTGTGTGCCTGCTGTTAAGAAGACTAAATCATCCAGCATCAGACAGCAGTGGAAATGAGTGGAAAACAAACACAGATTAGGGCTTCAGATTCAAGATATCTACCAGACTTGGGTAAATTTGCATGTAGCCTACCCCAGGACATGCCTGGGTGTCTGGTGTCCAATCATAGTCTAATCGACAGATCCACAGCCATCTCTTATATTACATATTGTTTTGTGTCTTCCACTTTGTGGCATGATGGGCAGAAATATGACATATGTTTAATTAAAATACAAGATACATAAGATACATACTATATTTTTTTTATATAAGTAGCCTATGTTATGAACACATTTTAATGATTACATAAATAAATAGTTTATATTCCTCCAAAATATAACACTTAATTTCTAACACTTAAAATGCCCCTGAAAAGGTTAACTGTAGTACCACATGGACATTTTGTCATCAGTAATCAGCCAGTCCAACTGCTTCTGCATCTGTTTTCACCTACTTATACCTGCTGTAGTAATGTAGCTGCTGTCCATGGTGCTGATATGTATATTATCTGTGTGCAAGCTCTGCCATCCAGTGGCTGACTGTATAAAACACGCCTGCTCCGTTACCATGTGAATCCAAACAAATCCCGGAACTAAGATGTTTGTTCCTACCCGAGTTACAAAACGTGGTGCACCTTTAATGCCAGTGTTGTGGCATTTTGATTCCCGTCGTTAGTAAGTAGGATTATTTTGTCTCTTAACTTACGAGGGACGTTACATTTGGTTGTGACAGCATACAGTGTGGTTACAATGTTTTACTCAGCCCTTAGATTTATATCGAAGTGTCACAATGCTAAATTGACAGTTTGGTGCTTGCTAGTCGCCGCTGTGTTAGCTTTAGCTTGCCTGGAGATGCTAACTGGCGAATTAATAGGATTTGTACTTTGATAGTAAACTATGGATGTATACTAACTGTTGTCGTAAAATAGCGACCTTGTGTTGTTATGTAAATGACCTGCTCAATTAGCGTCAGTAGCAAATATTGTAAGCAGACGGGTTAGCTTTTCGGTGGGAGAACTGCTATCTTACGCCTAACTTCATTAATAAATGTAAACAATTGATGCTCTACTGCACATATCTTTAGGTTCATACCTCAAAAAACATTTTTAGTGATCCATGTGTAATCACCCCCAGCCACTCTTCAATTCGGCATAGGTCTCATCCAACAAGCAGTATGTTATGTAAATGAAATGTAAACTTTATAGTTTTGTTCAACCTGTACCATTCATGATGTATTATGATGGTCAGCCAGGAGCAATTAGTGAGGGTAAAATTGTATTTACACTTGCAACATTCCCATTTAAATACAGGAATGTATTAGGTTAGGTTCACACCACAGATTGGAGCATAGCTATGATTGTACCAGACAGAATTAATTGCAAACTTAATGGTAATTTCTGGTTCTGGTGACCTGCATTTAGTGTAACTGTAACTCTATTATTTGTTTCTGTCTCTCTCATTCTCGTTCCTCTGTTCACTACATCTTTATCCAGCCAATGGACTGACATCAGCCAGCAGAGATGCTGCTTAAAGATCTTCCCAGAGAGGCCCTGTTGCGGCCCTTGTCCAGGAATGAAGTGGTGGGCATGTTGTTGAGGTTGACCATCTTTGGTGCTGCGACCTACTACGGCATCAAATGGGTCGTCGACGCTATGGACCCTACTGCCAAGCAGAAAAGCCAAGCCAAGAAGAGGGTATATAGAACATAAGCAATTATATTATGTAAACTCAAGGTGAATGTAGCTATTTGTGCAGCTTCTCTGCTGTCAGTGTAGCAGACATGTTTAAGAAGTTAAAGGATTGAATGAAGCAGCATTTTGCACACTATCTGTCGTCCTGCTGTGTCTTCAGCTGATGTGTGTGTCTCCTCTCTACAGGCAGAACAGCTGATGAAGAGGATTGGTGTTGAGGGTGTCAAACTAACAGACTATGAGATGAACATTGCATCTCATCTAGTTGATCCACATTCAATGAAGGTAACGGCTTTAATCCTCATCCATGACATTGAGATTATCAAGTGTCGCAGCATTTTTACCCTTTTTATCGTTGCACTTCAACATACTCTACCTTCCTGCAGGTGACCTGGAGAGATATAGCTGGTCTGGATGAGATTATCAATGAGCTGCAAGACACTGTCATCCTGCCCTTTCAGAAAAGACACCTTTTAACTGGCTCCAAACTCTTTCAGCCGCCCAAAGGTATCTAATCAAAACTATAATGCTCAACATTTACACATAATATACACGCTAACATTATAGGACAAAGTAAGATGAGCTTCTTACAGTGATTGTGAGTGATGTTCTGAGGGATTGGAAACTACACTTTGATATCTGGCATGTTTTAATCTTCAGTTATCACACGTTTGTATTGATAAACTGTAAATTCAACTGGTTTTCATCCACATTAGAGAAACTGTTTAAGAAACGCAGATCGTTTTACACATTAGTTCACTTCAGTGCACATTTCCAACACAATCTTTTACACAAATTACAAGATGTGAACTGTCACAGAATTGTAGACGTTTCATGATTGAACAGAATGTGAAAATCTTATATTACATATCCTCTTCTCACCATAACTAAATAACCTGGGTCTGCTAATACTGTCAGCAGACGCAAGCCTGCACTGAGGTCGTCTAAATGTCTTACCTATTTCCAGAGTGGGAGGTTAAAGTCTGATTTTTAGTGACATGTGTTCTGCTGAATTGAGGACAAGCGAAGGACTTAAACACTGTTTAGCCATAACGTCTCTTCAGTTGGTCGGTATGTTCAGGATCATCCTGCCTCTGGCACTATGTGTAAGAGGAGCAACACTGTTAACAGGCTTTTAACCCAAACATGATCACAAAGTCACTGTTACAATTTCTGTACGCACTTTATATCATGACTGCTGCTAATTTGAGTTTAATTGCATCAATATCAGGTCAAAATCCATGAAGTTGAGAAACTGCAGATATCAGAAGTTGTTATAAAACCCATTGGTTTGTGTGTTAGCCATTCTGTGCAATACTTCATGTGTCCTTCATGTGTCTCAGGACCATGATCACATGTTAAGTGTGTCTGATTGTTAAATAAATCAAACGTAACACACCCAGAGAATTGTTATAGAAGTAACAAAAATAAGAGGAAAATGTAATATTCATGTTTCACACAAACCTCCTACAGTGTAACATCTCTGTACTGTTATTGCTTTGCATTGAATATATATAGTCAGGGGTCAGGGGTCAGGGGTCGGCTGCTCAATCGAGGTCCTTTTAAGGAAAAAGGTTTGAATCCACTGAGCCGCCAACTAGAACTATGCGCCAAAACAGGATCCGCCAAGATTAGTGCCCGACAAGATTGTGTTGGGCACAGAGCTTTATACAAAGCTTGAGGATCAGGCTTCCTCCAAGATTAGCTGTTATGGGAATCCAGACGAGTTTCTTTTGTTTATATCCTGTAACTTTTTTTAAAAGTATGCAGCAAGTTGTGCCAACATTTCCATTCGTATGAGTGTGAGAGAAGTTAGGCAGAACATCTTCCCACAGCTGCCGGTAATAGTTTATATGAGTCACAATTTCCTTAAATGATCTGAAACTAACAAATCTGCATTTTATTGTTTTGCTGAAACAGGATGTATTTTGAATTATTTTATATATATATATATATATATATTTCACTTTGACTACAAGCCCAACGGGGGGTTGAAAGAAGCCACAGTTCCTGATTCCTGTTTACTTTTGGTCCTTGCAGGTGTTTTATTGTTTGGTCCTCCGGGATGTGGGAAGACTATGATCGCCAAGGCAACAGCCAAAGCCTCAGGCTGCAAGTTTATCAACCTGCAGGCCTCCACGCTGACAGACATGTGGTACGGCGAATCACAGAAGCTGACTGCTGCTGTCTTCTCATTGGCTGTCAAAATCCAGCCCTGCATCGTCTTCATTGATGAGATCGGTGAGATTACTTTGTGTTTTTAGTTACATGTGTTGGATACTCTTTCAAGCAGAACATATTTTATAAAGCTGATATTTGAGTTAAAGTAAGTAAATGCTGTCTTCATCCTTTATTTCTTTGTGTTCCTCGTGTGTTAGAGTCCTTTCTGAGGAACCGCTCCAGCCTGGACCACGAGGCCACAGCCATGATGAAGGCCCAGTTCATGAGCCTGTGGGACGGCCTGGACACTTCCTCAACCACTCAGGTAACACAACCATAGCGTGTTCCTGTTCTGTAATGTACCAGATGAAGGCACACTGGTAGGACTTCTCTTGTCTCTTCAGCATAATGTATTAAAACGTGTGGTTCCTACGATTGCAGGTGATGGTGATGGGAGCTACAAACAGGCCACAGGACGTGGATCCAGCCATTCTGCGCAGGATGCCCGCCACGTTTCATGTTGGCCTGCCAGTAAGACTCGAACACGTTCACCAGCACAAACCGGCGTCATCCGTGTAATGAAGGGTTGTACATCCCAAGTCTCTTAAATTACATCCACATTTCCCTCATTGGTGTCTTAGTCCCCCCCGCCGGGGGATGCATGGAGAGACGCGAGGAGAGAGGAAATGTGGTTTTAGAGAAATGAGACGTCTTTTCCTCTTTTCGTCGCATGCAGTCGGTTTTAACATGTGTAGAGACTTTAGATGGAGTTTGAGTCTGCACACGTGCACAGTGCAGCATTATCAGTGGTGCAGCTGCAGCCTGGTGACTGTCTAACGAACACCTGCAGTCTTTATACGGATTACTGTGTCCGGCTGAGAGAATAATCTATTATTTATGCATTATTTGCGTTAATATGTTTTGATATTCTGATGGTGAACTCATTATTTAATAGCCCAGAATATGATTACGGTGTCTTTTGAACACTGGACATGTTTTATTATGGTAAATGTTTCTCGTACGTATTTATTGCTCATAATGACAAATGTCGGTTCAGAATAAATACAAACCGGTTGAGCTCGTGAACCCAAATCTAATTTAATATAAACCCAAACATAAATTCATACTGTCTGTAATATTTTGGAAGAATCATGTTTACTGTCACTTTGTTTTATGGCTTAAATGTTCGTACGTTAACATTTAATGTATCAGTAGAATCAGCTTTTACAGATGATAACTGTCACGTCATGTTTAGTGATTAAAACGCGTGTAAAGTAAAGCAGCTGTAACTCAAGAGAACTGTGTGTCTTACTGTGGACAAAACACAAAAAGCATGTTCTGAATCTTTAATCCAGGACAACAAACAGCCTCTTATAATGTCAGATATAAATACATGTGAGCTGTTGATGCAGGAGACGACAGTAAATTGGTACATTTACAGCTTTTAGGCCGTTGAAATGGCACTTAGACGCATCTGATGATTTGGAAAGTCTACACACTCGGGATTAGCTGCTAATTGTTGGGTTCATTGTTTTTTTGATTCATAGTTTTGCACAACTGTTGTCCTTTTGTCTCTGCAGAGCACAAGACAAAGACAGGACATCCTGAGGTTGATTTTAGCAGGAGAAAACGTAAGATGTGCTTTTGAAAGAAGAAAGGATTCTCTTCATTGCCCTCTCTCGTCATTCTCAAAGACCATTTCACACCTGTGTGTTGTCACCGTCCAATCACATTAAAGCAAATCTGATGACTTGGAACACAGCCAAAGACCTGTGACCGCTAACACATTAAATCTATATAATTGTCTCGCATTACCGTCCCGCTTTTCTTCTCAGCTGAGCAACGCCATTAATCTGAAGGAGATTGCCGAGAAGACTGAAGGTTATTCTGGCAGCGACCTCCGGGAGCTTTGTCGCGATGCGGCCATGTACCGAGTGCGGGACTACGTCCGCAAGGAGCAGATGAGGCAGATCGCTCAGCAGCTGCAAGACTGCCAGGAGGAGGAAAAGTATGACTCGTATTCAAACCCCCGCAAGATCCCCCGGCCCTCGAGTCCACTGGGCGTGTGTTTGTTTAAATACCTGTTGAAACAGTCGAGGTCAGAGCGGCGTGGGCTTTTGAAAGCTGACAGCAATATGTGTCATGTATACACTGGCACTCTGAAACTTCACATTTGACTCAATATTCCCATAAATTAAGCATTATTTTTAGTTTTCAGTGGGATATTCAAAGCAAAAGTGATTTTCTAATAAAGATTCTAATGACGCCGCCTCACAGACAGAACTGGCGTGTGGGTCGACCCCCCAAAGGTTTAGTTACTCTCTTATTACTTTATTACACGGGGACATATTAATATATTTGATCTGTCAGTAATTAATATGCCACTCTTCGTCTGGTACTGTGGTTAAATTGGCATCAGGTTGATTGTAAAAGCATGTTGTACTTTATAAAAGGCTAAATATCTGATCTGTGTAACCCGTGCTGCGGCTGTTGCTAAGCGACTGTTGAAACCTTCTCGCAGCACTGTTGCTAAAAGAAGAAATCTTCTAACCTTTAGTTCTCAGCTCTCTGAGCACCGAGCGTCAGCACGGTGTTTCAAAGTAACACAAGGAACCAGAGTAAATAATAATGTAGCTTTACATATAGAATGTAGATCCTCTGTGTCTGACCCGTGTGTCCTCTGCTCCAGACCTGTGGACGAGGAGCGGCTGCGTCCGGTCACCCAGCTGGACCTCCTCTTCGGCCTGGACAAGATGAAGGAATCTAAGCGCGCCACATCCTTCATGTTACCCATCGTGTCAGAGGTTCCCCTGGACTAAACGCCAACACTGCACCGCGACGGGAAACATTTTCATCTCGCTTTTGTCTGTTCCAACTCCCCAAGCAGAGGCTCCTCCAACATGTCGGAGAGTAGTCGTACTTTTTCTTTTTAAGTGTATTTATCCAGGCGGGGTTTGTTCTGAGCATGCTCGCTTCACATGTACAGTTACATTCCGACGCGTCCTGTTGGTCGCTGCTCCAGAGAGCCATGAAAGATTGTTGGGAAGAGGAGAAAGCATTTCTCCATGAACGTTATGTCGGTCTGAAGTTACTGCGAGTAATGCTACAAACTGCACATGATGATGAGCTGAGGGGGTTAAGCACCATGACTCACGATTCACTGAAGTCCTTTGAGGTTTGCTGCTTCATCAACTGTCTCCATCTTTCTTTTTTGGGCAAACACATGTTTGATAACAAAGACTTAAATCACTTTAAAGGGATTTTATCAAAGCACTTTGGAAGAGCTCATGCAGCATGCGTGCGATGATACGATACAGAAAAGCAACTGAGGTTAACTAAACCCGTGAGAGGTCTTCGGTGCTGCTTTGTAACAAAGTCTTCTGCACTTAATATTTGTTTCCACCCAAAACCACAACAGCTGTTACCTCCTAATGTAAAGTTAATGCTGTATTTATTGTGCCATTATCACTTTGAACTTCAGATCCCGTGCGTCAATCAATGTCTGCCGCTGCAACACACCCCAGAGGTTCTCCGTCAGTTACTTTAAGTCTCACTTCACAGTGAACATACTTTTAATCAGCTGTCAGTCTGAAGTTGTTGTGACATGCTTCTCTGACTCCCGCTCTATAAATAGCCTCATTGTTGGCCACATGGTCACAGCATGTGTTCATAGATCTCATGCAGACCTTTCTCCCACTCGGTGTGAGTAAGCGTACTGATCGTTCAACCGTGACCACGTGGTGGCACTGCAGCGTCACCGTCTCACTGAGAAGATGGACTGCTCACATAGAGAGCAGTTGTAAAGCTTTGTGCCGAGATAATGAAATCAGGAACTCGGCACACTAGATTATTTCTCCCTTATTGGTTGATTCAGGGATAATTAGACATCTGTTGCTCTTCATTAGAGTTCCTCAGGTTACAGTTAAAGCTCAAGGCAGTGCAATGTAAACCAACGATGACGTCGCTGCAGCTTACAGGTCGTGCTTTTCTCTCCTGGAGAAGGGTAACAGTCGTGCAAATGCTTTTTCTCAATGCGATATCAGGTTATCAGTTACGTGGCAGAGACGCATTCTATTGATAGACAGTGTCCACATGCAGTTACTGTTCATTACACTGACAAATAGGTGTGTGTGTGTGTGTGTTGAATATATGTTAATGTGCTGTAAAGTGTATTTATTAAATGACTCTGAAGGGAACATTGGAACATTTGTCTCTGTCCTTGTCGTGTATTAAATGTAATACATGTCGTCATTCACAACCTGTGGAGTTTTAACACAATATACATTATTATATCCAAACCTGAAGAACTCAAGTGATACTCTTTCATCAAGCACCATCAGGTCAACAGTTCTAGTGTCCAGGTACCTTGTTCATTAGCTAATGAGTGATATATATATATATATATATATATATATATATATATATATATATATATATATATATATACATATATATATACATATACATATATATATATATATATATATATACATATACATATATATATATATATATATATACATATACATATATATATCTATCCATTCTAGCTCTTTCTCCATTCTAGCTCTTTCCAGTAAGAGGACAGCTCCCAGTCGATAAGATGATAGAAGAAGCTCTCCCGCGCAGCACGGCTGGCTGGAGATGTCAAAGACGCCCCATTGACAGGAGAGCTCGGAGGCACATAGATTCACTTTTGTCTGGACATGGCCTGTCAGTACAGCGGCTCTGAGCGCTGTACTGATGCTCTCAACCCTTTTTCCCTCAGATATGAGTGGTGTAGAGAGTGTATAATGGCCCCACTCTGCTCCGTGACAGTCCTCTGAAAGTTTTAGTGCCATCGGACATGATCGAGCGAGCACAGAGAAATCAGCAACAGCTGTTATTCCTGCAATATCTCTCAGCAGGATGTCCTGTTGCCTGCTGATGCTCAGGGTTTTATAGCTGGAGTAACTCACACCAGCTAATAGGATTCAAGGAGACGCTGTTGGGTGAGAGGACAGTGTTGATTTATCCTTTGTGTTTTCTTTGCATCATTGGAAAGAGATGCGCAACGGTCCTGGTCAGAGAAAGCACTCGGACATGATGGCTAATTTAGAATTTAGGATCCCTGATTTAAGCAGAAGCTATATATATATATCTATATACTGTATGTGCATATATGATAGCACAGCTTTCTTGAGCATGGCTGCAGCTGTAGAGATGATCCTTAGTTCCAGTCCGTCTGCAGAAACCGCCAGCAGCTGAGCAGCTTCATATCAACTTGGCTTTAAGCACTATGTCTTTTGGCAATTATCCAAAACTGTGTTCACTGAGTTTGTTGGAGGCCGATGATAGAGTAGAATACAGTTTAATGAAACCCCAGGAGAATAGTAATATGTGCAGTTGCTGTCTTACAGGTTATATTGTAAAAAAAATGATGGTTGAAAAAATGTACTGCATCAAGTTACACTGCTTCAACCACCCCCACGTAGAGATCCTGCAGCCTCAGTGGGTCAGGGACTCTTTGCCTGCCTGTCGTCCGTCTCTGCTGGATGAGGAGGTCTTGCCTCTGCTGCATATTAACCCCCCAGACGGTTCTCTGCAGGAGCTGGGTATGAAGGGAACACTTTGATGATGCTTGTGCGTCATTACGTGTGTGAGTGCTGCTAAAGTACCACGGTACAAAGTGGGAGAAAAAGAGATTTGTGTGTTGACATCATGTTAACATGTCTTTATAAATCACCTGAGGTTTGTGTAATCATTGTAGATGACACACCCTGTATGTAGTAAACACTCCATGTGACAAATAAAACATTCATTCATTCATTCATTCTTTCATCCTCAAAGGACAAACATGTGGGAGCAGAAGGCCATAAATGGTATCACATCTACGGTAAACATTCATGAGGTTATCTACCCAATAAAACATATGATATTGCGTAAGTGTTAGTTTAGTTGACATTATCAAGATGATGCATGTCTTGTGTTATTACAGCTATGGAGTTATTTTGATTCTATTAGAACTTAATGTTTCCTCAGGCTGCAGGCGGCGTGGTCCCAGGAGTAATGATGCATGATGAGACAGCGATGTACACGAGTGGGCAGCACCACCTCGCAGTTTGTTGCATGTTATCCACCACGTCTGTGGCCAGGAGAGACCACCACGACAGCTTGGACTCATAATGAGCTGTACGATGCTTGCCATGGCATCCTGCCTTGTTGGGCTGTGCTCTTAAACGTCCATGCATGTTGGACTTGTAGCCACAACCTTATCAGGGAGACCGCCGCAGGTTTCGACAGCTGAGAAACACCAGCTGTGACATCACAAATTGGGGTGTGGCCACAAATACAACTCGTTTATTAGCAGCAGCAGATTTCCGCCCCGTGTGATCTCAGAGTTGATTTAGCCTTTAATGAAATCGTTGGCTTCCAGGAACTGAGCTGTGGCTGTGCATGAGTAGAGCCTCTAATGCTACAGATTTGGTTTAATATTAGCTTTTTCTCTTTTGTCTATCTTTCTTGTTGGCATAAAGCAACAAGTGCCACTCTCCTGACTCCAGCTGTTCTCTCACCTCCGCTGACTCACTCCAAAGTAGATGAAAGGGCAGGTTTGAAAGGTGGCTGCTCCATTAGCAGATGTAATTGGCGTGTATGATGGCTGCAGCACAACACATGAAAGGTAATCAGAAGCTGTGTGGTTGCCGGGGTAGGTGTCAAGAGAAGGGTCAGCTGTTAGGCCTCACTGATGCTGTTATTGAGCGTCCCTCTTTGGACTGAGAGAGCTCCAAAATCAGAGGCACAGCTCATCTTTTCCACAGAAAGGGAAGTGCTACAAGTTATGTTTCCACATATCAAAAGCCAGCTGCGTCCTGTATGGATCTCTGAAGGTGAAACTTTCCCTCTCAAGAGTCTGCAGGCATGTCATCCCTTGAGTTGATCACAATGTGTTATATTAATTATGAGTTGTAAATTATTCACTCACTTTGCGTCTCTAATTGACCATCTGGATCTGAGAAGAAATCCCCTGATGCTTAAACTAACAATGTATTTATATATATATATATATATATACATATATATTTTTAGATCTAAGCCATTAAAAATGTTCTTCATGTGCCACTAAAGAAAGATGCAATAATTAGTCTCCGATATTTCATTTGGTGCCATGTTCTAGAGTCTCTTTAATCTCTCATTTCATTACAGGTTTTTGGCAGGATTGCATTTAATGTTCTGATGTGTTTCCAGATTATGCTCTTAATAGATTTAAATTAGCTCACGCTCTGCTAACAACGAGCGTGCTGTCTCTTGAAGCCACAGTATGAGGTCAGCCAGTCATTTAAATGCTGATTGTGGTTTTACATTTACATTTATATTCCCCAGATTTCAAAATAAGAGTTCTAGAGTTATCCAAAGCAGTGTCATCCAATATCAGTCCTAATAACATTACATAACATTAACAATCAGTGTGCATTATAGTTACAATCAGCACACAAACAATAACCCTTGGTTGACTTTCTTTCCTGATGCATTTAGTGGCTTCATTAACTCATTAGGAATCTGCTGCTGAAAACATTTTGCATTATGAAGGTATCTAATGAAGGCAATGTTCCCTCTAACATGGTGCATGTCATCTGATGAATGAATGTTCCTCTAAACTTTGTTTAGTTGTGTGTTTCCATGAATAAGTGGTGCACAATAACACAGGTGCTCACACCCCTCTGAAAGACGTCTAATGACACCCTTGTGTCACCCAACGAACATTTCCTTCCTTCCTTGTTTGCTTCCCTTCTTCGCCTTCATAACACGGGGAAGAAGGAAACCCCAAAACACCAAAGCACCCGATCAGAATACCGGACGGCCTCTGCCAGACCTCGGCGACACACACATTCCCATGTTCCAGAGTCACGTCAAAAGGCGGCTGGTAGTGCAGCTAGCTGTGCTAATAGAGGCGAGGACAAAAGCACAACACCCGCTGAGGAGAGCGGAGATGGGATAATGATCACTAATTAATCAAGCACTGGGCTCATGGGCTCGACACAGGATCAGGAGGGGGTGACTCACTTCCCGCTGAAGGCTCCACATAGGAGGCAGCTGAATAAAGTGAGCCATGAGTATCTCAGCAAGACGTCTCAGCCCCTGATGCAAATGTGAGAGCTGCTCTAGGGGGGAATAAAAGGGCTATTTATGCATGTCCAATCTTTTAATAATCAACACATATGTATATCTAACTAAATGTCTGTTCTTGCATAACATGTTTATCTCTCACTTAGCAGAGCGTTGAAGCACATCAAGCATTAAGCCACAGACCGAGGAAGAAACAAAGTCATCGTGTTACTGGGAGTTTAATCCCTTTACAATACTCCGTGTATTTGATTTAACATAATTCGTACAACATTTCGTCCGGTGCCCAATAGCTGGACACTGGACAGCTATGTTAGGACTCGACATTTTAAAACATCTAAAGTGAGCTGGGAGGAACTTTTTAGATTTGGCAACAGTCTACAACACAAGAAGGGAGTGACTCAAGAGCTTTATGTAATAACTTTGCACACCAGTGTTAGAAAAAGGTCAGAATATGCAACGTATGATGTGTGCACCCTTGTGCTTATGTGCATGAATACAAGCGTTGTTTTCTTTATCCTTACTAACAAAGAGCATTTGTGATTCCACTACACTTCATGTTGGTACTCTGCAGATTAGGTCATAAGTTAATATAATATATATATATTATAATATAATATTACATCCTGTAGGAATCAGCTTCAACACAGCATATTATGTTATTAATATGGTGTTAGATATAATTGTATATATGTTGTTAGCAAAGCTAAATAAAGTTTGCTTGTATTGTAATTACCTTTGCTTTGTTCTGCTCCTCCTCTGCTAACAGACTGGTAGTTTGACATTTTATTGCTGTGAGTCGCTTTCATAAGCGCTGACAGCTTGACAGGCTCTGTGGTTGGCTGACTGGTCGACACCTTCACCAGTAAAATAGCAGGAATGAATTAGACAATAGTAGGATAGAAATAGACTTGACAGGACTCGTTGGCTTTGCACATCACAACGTTTTGACTTCATGGCGCTGTGCTGAAAGATAAATTATAGCAGAAGGCTTTATGTAATGACAGCAAGCTGAGTTTGGATCCTCAGCAGCTTCTAATAAGCAAGGCCTTGTGTCCACAGTTTCACATCTGCAGGAGAAGCGCTGTATCACAACATGCATATCAAAGCTGTCTCCCATCTTTAACATTAACATTCAAAGGTGCAGTTGATTACTCTTTCATGCCATCATTTAATCGAAGGAGTACAACTGCGCTTAACAAGGAGGGGATTTCTATAGCAACTTCAAGTGGAAAGGTTCCCTGATGAATATTCACTTGAAGGGAAACTTAGAGGAAGGGACTCCGGTTGTTTATAACGCTGGTCGCTGAATATGTATTCTACGTCATTAGCAAATGTTTGCTATTATACAGCTGTGATGTAAATATTGGTTTGAAAGGAGTGAGTCTTTGCATGTGTGGGGACACAGAAAGAGTCCGTCTGGCTTATATTTGTACTTTCATATTACATTAATTATAAAAAAGTCTGTGTTTGATTCAGACACCGAGGCTGAGAAACATAGATGATGCACGAGCTGCTAATGCCACGTGTTACAGCGTGTATTCTATAAGAGTATTAACACTAAATAATCAATTGGCAATCGTTTTCCCTTTTCTTAATGCACTAAACTAAGTAAAATGATGTTCTTCTATAAAAGTACTCTTAGCCATTTTAAGCTGTTGCACCGACATATATATAAGTAAAGAAACTCAACACATGCTAACTTGTGCTTCTACTTATTCCCTGAAAGTCTTCCCATGCAGAAGACTGTATCCCTGAAGCCTGTAGCATAAACTATCGGGTCAACAATCATTGTGAACATGAGCAAATCTGTTCACAGGAGAGTTAAGGTAGATCATGTACATTGTGTATGTTCATGGCTGTTTGCACCTATTGTAAATCTCTCTGGATGTAATGTAAAGGTACCAGAAGAAGTTCCAGGTACTAGCCACAACCTTTTCTAATGGTTAACCAAAAAAGAGCAAGTAGAGTAGAATAGTTGTTCACTGGCTCAGTCTGGACTCAAGTGGCTGGCGGACCGACAGATCGATACTGCCATCCATAGAGTAACGCTGTCAGTGTGGCAGAGGAGAGGATGTAAATACACAAAGCAACTGAAACGTGCACATAAATGAGATAAATGACATAAGTGTTTAGTTTATTTAATAAAAGAGACCTGTTCAATGTGAAAAGTGAGTTGTGAATATATAAAACTAAACTAAATTTGAATATAAGGGGGGGGGGGGGGGGGGGGGGGGGGGGGGGGGGGGGGGGGCAGGGTTCCTTTGGGGGAGGGGGGAGCAGCGCAGGAAAACACTGCACTTTATCCCACACTTATTTCACAATATAGAAACAATAGGTCTTATATGCTTTGGCCTAAATATAAATAAAACAATCATTAACAAGAAGGAAATCTGTCGAAGCCATTTAGCCATTTGTGCATGGTGGGAAATATTAGAGTGTGACACATCACAGGCTCTCTGCTAGTGTGAAGGAGAACAGCTTCTTACAAGGGACTAGGCTAATAAAATGTGCACCGAGTGATAACAGTGACACGATGTGTTAGAGAGAGGCATTCTGCCCGGATAAGAACACAGGTGTGCTTCGAGGTTTTGGCTTGAGCTTTGGTGTGCCTTGGCCACAGAAAGTTTGGGAACCACTGCTTTAATACAACCCAGTTCCTCTGTTATTCATTCCAGATATAAAAGAAACACATCCTGCACTCTGGAGGCGTTCCGGGAGTGTTTGGGGTGTGAAGGTGTGTGTTCCTGCCAAATGGCCAAAAGGGGGTTTGGCAGTAAGAGTGGCCTCTAACAAAAAGGCGGCTAACTTCGCGTACGATGGCCAAACTCGTGAACCATTTGTCGTAGACTCTTGTTGGAGTCATCTTTGGACTCAGCAGAGACTTCTTTTTTAGCTGAGGTTGTGTGTGTGAATGCATGCACGTACACACACACACACACGTGCACGTACGTGGTCGCAGCTATATCGAATTAGCGCTTGTTTTTTAAGTAAATCTCCTGCATGGACTCCTCCCTTGTATTATTCCCTGAGACCGTTTGTAACACTGAATATAACAATGGAGACCAAAGACAGTTCAGTCTGAACTAAATCTGAATTGAGGGAGGGCTCTGCTTTGACACACGCTCCTCAGTACTGTTAGTTCTGCTGACAAAGATCAAACAAATGAGGTTATGGAGTCCCATACGGTTCTCAATCATATCATCAGAATGTGACCCTGATGATGCTGCTGCAATATTTTTACCATCACCAAAACAAAAAGCAGAGTTTAAGTAGTTTATAGCCTAAAAAGCTGAGCATGCATTCAGTTATATTTGTTAATGTCTTTAGGTTACATAGGCACAAAGTAACAAAGACACATTAAAGGTGCAGCGTGAACAGTTGTCACCCTGGGTCTTACTAATGGAAACATGTCCTTTGAAGTAACTTAATCACGATGCAGGAAATTCTTTAGAAAAATCTTCCAGTCTTATTAGAATTAATCACGTCCTTTGCTGAGGTGGCACTTTGTCAAATGCTAAGCTCAGGGCTGTAAAGCAAATGAAGACCAAAAGCTTTCCCACAGACACATTTTAGATGCCATGTGTGTGACGAGCAGAGAGCATAAGACCCTCACAATTAATATCCTGTCTGTGAAGTAACCAAACCTTTTCCTGTTGGAGGATTAAGGAAGCTAAGCCGTACAACGTTTTGGGTTAAAGTTAATAGTTGCGGCTAATCGACCACTGAAATGATTGTTTCTCTCTGTGATTACATTTCCTGAATTATGTCTGATTTAATTGTATTCTCAATTGTTTTTTTTATTTTGGCAATAATATTGGTAAATGCTTTGTCTTTGCCACCACTTTGGTCCAGCCTTGAATATCTAACAAGAAATTGGATAGATTGTCATGATCCCGGACATTTCCTCTAGCGCAGGGGTGTCAAACATGCGGCCCGGGGGCCAAAACCGGCCCGCCAGAGGGTCCAGATACCTGTGACTAAATGTGTTGTGCCTTTGTAGATACACTGATCTGTAAGCTGTAACACACATGTGTAAATGATAAACTGATAATATTGTTGAAATTGCAACTTCTTCTTAAGAAAGTTATTCATAATGTTTTGTAAAGAGATCAAATTTGAACATTTTCATGATGAACTTGTACTTTTTTGCACTAAAACGAAGGGAAACCTTGTGTGTGTGTGTGTGTGTGTGTGTGTGTGTGTGTGTGTGTGTGTGTGTGTGTATTAGCTGTCTGAATACAGATACAGATTGATCTGACCCTGTGGGAGGCACCAGCAGGACCTTGACTCTGCACTCAGAATTCAATAGCAATGTCAACCAGTTCAAACTCTCGCACGTTGTCGCCCGTCTCTCCACTCACTGTTTTTTGTAAACTACAGTACAGAAGCGCGATCGATACAAGTTTAGACTGATTGATGAGGTGCTCTCGTCATCGACTGCACAGAGCGGCTGTTATGACCAAAAAGTAGTTGCAGAAAAATCTCCAGGTCTCTGGACTGAAGAGTGAAAGAATTCACACCGCCCACAGCCACATCGCTGCGTGCTGACTGGAGCCAGCTGTACTGCCAGTGGAGGTGCAGTGATAGCCAGAACATGCAGTAAACACAGAAATATGATTTACTGCTGCAGGCTGCTCAAATGAAAGTTCACTTTTACAACTTTCCCACGCTGCCGACCGGAGACTCAAGGTGATCGCACACCAGTAAACGTCTGCCTGTCGAAATGACATTTGGCAGTTGTTTTCTCCCGTGTTTTGTGGTGTGAAGACATCGCAGCCTCTTATTCGCGGCCTATTTTGCTGCACTCACCACGAGCAAGAACTGCATGTACCGCGGAAAA